>NC_091133.1:102235705-102542371 GCF_040183065.1 Periplaneta americana | reverse complement strand
CTCGTGTAATAAGATAAAAATACCTTACTATAATAATACCGGACAGCTGTATACTAGTAGAATTGGCGTGAGTGCGAAATACCGCGGACCTGACATCTAGCGGAGCGGGATGGAATTACGTCCACAAATACAAATATTAAATTAACATAGCGGGATTCGGACTATTGTTTAAAACGTGAGTTACTAATGTGGAATTATACATATATGAAACACTTAAGAAATGTTGAATAGTATTTAATGTAAAATTATTACCTTATATCAGAGCTGCATATTATGAGAATATTGCATACTTCATATTACTTTCTGTAATCATTAATTGTTACATATTTTTTCTTTGCTTTAGTGAGACAAAATCAGTTCTGGCATTAGGAATGAATTTACAATAATGCTTTATATACCCATTGCTGACAACTGCAAAAATAAAAATTGTAGTATTCTGATGCTTGTAATAATTATTAGTAAAGGCATGTAGACAACAATAAAACTTAATTTGCTAAAACCTAAAAATGTCCTATATATTTTAATTTCTATTCATTTATTAGGCCTAAATAAAAAAAGCTAATTTCTATTGTTCTATCAACACAGAGACAAAGGCATTAGGCCTAATAACGAATTTTGTTGACTCACGTTTTATGAACTGTCGGAAATCGAAAGTACGATTTGGAGCAATTTGTAATGCTGCAATTGTCACAATTACAAACAGCACACATACACCCTGACATTTTAACACAGCACTAATTAATAAAACTATTAACTAGCCCAGCAACAATATATATTACAGTTGATTACAGCTTGTTTCGCGAGTACCTCCACACCGGCAGGTAGGTAGCAGCACCAGTGTCGTTCGCATTCAAAACTGCTAGCTGTCCGGTATTATTATAGTGAGGTATTTGATAAGAACTTTTATGCTCGACCATGCCGAAATGTAGTAATTATACACCTGGTAGCAGAACTTTAATGCATGTCATTAAAGTACACTTACTCATTAAAGGTCAGGTCTTTCAGCCAATGACGACCCAGGTTACAACTGTTCAGCCAATGACAGGTCAGCTTTCTACAGTTATAAAACCGCAAGTATCGATTATTCTCGGATATACAATCGAAAGAGAATTAGCGAAAAGTCACGGAGGCTGGAAATCCAATACTGTCCCAGAAGGTTATGTTCTGTTACTATAATAATTAGCGTTAATTGTAAATAATATTCAAATAAATTCAATTTGTCATCTCGTTTTCCAATGTCTAATTTTATTTCAATGTTATCTCTGTAGGTTCTTATGGCCTAGCAAGGTCAATGTGAACATCTGTTCCTCGGAAAAAATCAATACTTTCGCGTCTGCCAATATCTCACAACATACGGGACATTGGTCAAGGTCAGATACAAAGAAAATTAATAATATCAAGTTATAAATATGGTCGAGCATAAAAAGTCGTATGAAACTCGCTTATAATGGTAATTAAGAAGCTCGTATGAAAATTATGAAACTCGCTTGCGCTCGTTTCATAAATATCCATACTCACTTCTTAATTACCTTCATTATAGGCTCGTTGCATAATGTACTATTAGTTAATAAACAAAGCAAAAGTAGAAAAGGTTTTCTTGACTGGATTTACTTTCGCTTATCACTTATCCCTTGTCCGTTTACTGCCATCACTTCGCAAACTCAGAACATCCCAAGTAGTTTAAAAGGTATTCAGTAAAGCATTATCTAATCCATTAAGGGGCCTGATAGTTGGAGTTGACTGTACCACACTTCTTGTAACCTGTCAGCCTCCATCTTACATTAGCTTATTGTTCACAGACACAATGCTTTGTCAAATTTAGGTGCTCTTAGAGCGCCACAGACGGAAGAGGAAGTTACAGAGCAGACAAACCACTCCAGGCGTCGAATACAAGGAGAGCTTGTAAATGAAAAACACATCAATTGATAGCACGATTCTGTAGCAACGGCAACTCAAACGGAAATAAAAAAACTTGAAGATCGTAATATCATTTTGAAGAAGAGATTTTATTTTTCGATTTATTTTTCAATTACCTCTCTTTCAAGTACACTCCACGTGCAAAGGAAACAGATGGCCGTATTAGTTACAACAGTATTTCTTTGTTGCTGCAATATTTAAACTCGTGTATGTTAATTTTGCAGAAAATTATGTAAGAATATACAGGGACATCATTTT
The DNA here is from genome assembly GCF_040183065.1 of Periplaneta americana. Lineage (NCBI taxonomy): Eukaryota > Metazoa > Arthropoda > Insecta > Blattodea > Blattidae > Periplaneta > Periplaneta americana. The sequence continues at coordinate 102,540,196 of NC_091133.1, read as the reverse complement.
ATTTTTACTAACATGTTTAATATTAACCTAGCTATACGTTTAGAGAACCGGAAACACAGTATGCTATCCCCTTCCACGACTGTAGTTCGATGATACTAGCGTAAAACACAAACAAATCACTTTACTAGGTATAGGAGGGAAGAAAAGTAGTTCAACCATTTACGTAAACTAGGAAATATCGCAATTTTGAGTTCGATAATTTTCATTAGGTTTTTGTTTACTCAAAATACAGTACTGTATTAAGAATGAGTGTTTTTACTCACGAACTGAGTTATCCATGCGAACGTATTCATTATGGAGTGTATATTATACTGTCTACAGCATATTAGCGTACAATATAGAGAAAGAAGTTAAATTGAAAAATAATCATAATATGAATATTTAAACACGTTTTTGAAAATGGTGGCCGTTCATTTCGATACAGACTTCAGTTCTTTTGTGCATATTATCGCACTATAGACTATTGCATGTAATTCCAATTGCCAGTTTCGTCCTTCGTACTAGTAACTCATGTTGAAATAATTCTGTACCTACTCTATAAAAGAGTACCTTACGTACTGTAAATTCAATCTTCTCTTCTGCCCGATCCGCACAGATAAAATTACTCAGACATGCTATCTACTGTCCGTCCAAGTGGTTATGCCATAGGATCGTAGAAACGGGTGGAATCACGTGACAGTTAATTACTTAACGAGGCCCTTTTATTTAAGTTATTTTAAACAGTTGTGTAATATTACGTAAACGTCAATTCCTAACAGAAATTAATGTTTTCAGAAAAGAGCTAAGACAACCCAACTTTTACAGAGGGGCGAACAGAAGCAGGTGGGGGAAATCGGGATGCGACGGAGGCAAACGGACAGCACCTGTGCGAAAATATGATTCACTATTGAAAGCTCTTTCGTCACTGGAAAACACGAACATATTTCTGGAACGTACTATACTCACTAACTCAGTGCTGTTTACTATATGCGGTCTTGGTTCTGTGGGGGACTGTTAGAACTTTATTAGTAGAAGGGGTGGGAGTGAAGTACATACAAAAACTCAGGTACAATAAAAATTGAAGTAAAAATAAAATGATGTCCCAGTATTATTACTAAACCTTGAGCTTGGAGAATGAAGTTTTACTACCACCACGAAAAAATGTATTATTATCATCATTGTTCACATTCATCGCTGTAGAGAAATATCGTAGAAAATTGCGTAACCACTCTTTTGACTTGTAAAGTCATAGATCCCTACTCTTCATTTTGTAAATCGGAATAAAAATAAAGTATTCAAACAAACACAACTGTAGACGTATTCCCGAAACTATATGATGTATGCCACGTGACGATTTGTCTCTGACACTGCGAAGAAAAGTTTTCTAACATTTTCTCGACGAATGTCGAGTAACCATATAGCGAATCCTCGGCCTCATTTCGCCAAATACTAGCTATATCGTTACCATCAACTTCATAGAAGCTAAATAACCTAGTAGTTGATACAGCGTTAAATTACCAAAAACTACAACAAAACGGAAAACAGCAGAAGCAAAACTGGAAAAATAACATCTAAACTGAAAAGATAACAACATGGAGAAACAATACAGGAACAAGAAAATTGGAAAAACGAACGGAAAAACAACACTTGAACAATAACAGAAACAGGAATAACAACAAAAGCAGGAATTACAACAACAACAAACAAGAACAAAACGAGAACAATTTGTATGGGTAAAACATGAAATTATTTTGAATCTGTAGTATTTTTATCATCGAATTGCACAAATATGTTTCTCAAAATGAAGTTTTCTTCACAATTTACGCCACTCCAATGACAACGTTTTTCTTGCAAAAGTCATTCTCCAGGTTTTCGACACACATACAATGTACAGGTTACATACAACGCAAAATAGTAATATGCGTTACAAGAGCGGTATGTTGAAGTTTTCATGTTCGAGGAAAAGTTTGAAAAAGCGAAACGTAGTTGAGCTTTTTTAATTTCTGAGAATTGAAAGAAAACATACCGCTCGTGTTTCGTACATTATTTTGTGCGAAGATCGTTTATTACATACCTGAAAGAGGAATTTCTAATTAGTTGCAATGACATCTCCATCTTGGTTTCTGTTCAATGACGGCAAATTTGCAAAACAAAAATATCTATCTTCAACATTGTTGCTTTAAAATGTTTTCTGTGTTTACTATACTCCAGCAGGCCGTGATATACGTCTGTCTTTTTTTCCCCCCCAGTCCATAAATGCGAACTTATAACAAACGGTACGGTTTGTAATGATTTATTTTTCCATTTTAATATTTTAACAATATTATTCATATAACATATTGCAGTAATAACATCGGCAAATTTGTTGATTTTTTCACGGCGTCCTTAATGTTACATGCATAACGAATGCAGTAACTTTTGTTGTGTTGTAGAGTTTACTTAATTTTTGCAAATATTTAAAAACCATAATTAACAGTGCAATTTAGGTGAAATTGCAGTGGTAAGTTTCCAATTTATAATTATTGCTATATTGAACGTCTGTAAAAATAATATGTTAGAAGCCTAAAGCAGTAAAATCAATATGTCACTTAAGCGGTAAGAAGAGGGAAATTGTTGTGTGTTAGGTTGGGAATACTGAATGTGGAATTTTAGACTTACCGCGGATTGGTTTTGTGCGGAAATCAAGCAAATACGCACGATCTCGCACAAAATTATATTTTGATTGTTTCCTGTTAAAAATGTTTGTTCAGTAAATGAAATCGTCACCTCTATGGAATAATAGTTAGCATGTCTGGCCATGAAACGAGCTGACCCGGGTCAAATCCTGGTTGTGACAAATTACCTGGTTGGGGTTTTTTCCGAGGTTTTCCCTCAACCAATTGAAGAAGAATTGCTGGGTAACTTTCGGCGTTGGACCTCGGATTCATTTCGCCATCAATAATTCACATATCATCATCCATACCATAGCCCGGGTTAAGTTCACGGTGCGGCGTGCTGTATTTGTGAGGACGTTCGACTATCCAATACGAGTGGTAAGCACAATAAGCCTCAGGCTGCAGTGTAAGCCTTCGGGTTCCTCCTTCAAGAGGAAAGAAATGAGATCTCATGTAATTTAATAATTATAACCATAAAAGATAAAATTTAATACATCAAGGAATTCGTAAAATATATACTTTCTCCAATAGCCAACAAAAATTTTGCTCAGAATTCAGAATATTTTTTTGTAAATGATTTTCTGAAAATTCAAAATCAGCCGTTTGGTTTTGTCTAGTGACGTAAGGCTTCTTTATAGCAACTCTCTCATCTAAGATGCATCATTCTTCGTACATTTTAGGCGCTTCGTGTAACTTGTACTACACATTTCTGAAGCCAATTTTGCTGCATTTAATTCCGGATTTCAAGATTTCTTATTATAACCCAGATCTCATGCCTCGCCGCAAATACCATTTTTAAAATCTTCCATACTTTATTTATGATTACGTTTTTCTTTTATAACTTTCAATAATATGTTTAACGGTTACGTAACTTCTCTCGATAATTTCGACTATATTATTGTTTGAAATCACTGTTCACTTCTCTACATTCTTCCACTGTCGTATCAGTATTCCTTGCAATATTTGATGGCAGAACCATTAGCTTTAACTACATTCACTATATAGCCTACTAATATAGTACACAGTTTACCCAAGGAAAGACGCTTACAGAGGTGAGAACGTAAGCAAACATTACACTCTGACATTCTGACTGTGAGGTTGCTGTATATGAAATCTGAACTAACGTGGTTAGTTACTATATACTATTTAACACTTAATCACTCATTCAAGCAGAATATACAGGAATGATGGAAACAAATTTATCACGAATAAACAATTTAAAACGCTACATACATACATACACCTTTTTATCTTTAAAAATATGGTTTGTGGATTTTATTCCTCCATATTTTAAGTCCTATTTTGATGAAATTTTATGTGAATAGTGGCTGAAAATTGCTTTTCAACCTAAAAAAAGTCTATATAAAAATCTTTTGGAATTGTGAATTTCTTAAATTTTCATTTTGCGATTTGTACCAAACTGCTCCTTAAAAATTATTCCCAAGATCTTTAACATGTTCAATATTTTTGTTTTTACTTTAAAGCAGCATTTATATTAACAATCCATAGCTCAATGGGTGATAAATCTGCACTGTAGGTGGAAGAAAAATTTGTTTCATATATTTAATTTTTTAAGAAATTCTTTCACTGACTTCATGTTTGTTTCTAAAATTCTGTTAAAGATAGGATAAAAACTGAGCTGCAGTTTGTTGATCTTACTAACAGTAAGAAAGAGGGCCATGCAAAATTTCATGAAATGATCTAAAAAAAACTTGTGGAAGGTATGCTTTATGAAGAGTTTTGAGAAAATGAGCGATAAAGATTGCAAACTTATCAGCTTGTATGGTAGAACTTTGTAATGCATAAATAACTTGGTCAATTTAATTGACAACTTAAAATTTATTTCACAAATATAAAGCTGAAAGTTCATATTAAATTACTCTAAGATAAGTGAAAAATCAACTTTTTTTTACCCTCGAAAGCTTATGTAAACCCGTTAGATATTATGTAGTTTAATTTGTATTGATATAGTTATAGTATTATTTTTACGGAGTAGGCCTATCTGTACGTGTTATGAACATGCGAATGTGACGGCTTAGTATAAGTTAGTAATCACTAGGGGGCGGATTTTAGCATATTTGCACGTTTTATTCCTTAGTTGTAAATCAAATATATAACTGCATTACATGTTATTTGTAACCAAAGGTCAAAATTTCATAGTGCATAATTAAGGGTTTAATGCACATTTCAGCCTTTAGCGCATATAAAGGCATAGTTTGTTATTTTTTATGCATCTGGTTCTTAAACCTAGATTAAAAATACGAAAAATCACAAAAATGGAATACAGAAGAAACGCAGATTAAATATTTTATTTATGGCAATCTGACAACATCCAGACAATTTGCACTGTTGTCGGCGAATCGACAATTCCGCTGCAATCAAGTCATATTACTTCTTTAAGACAGTGGTTCCCAATTTAATATTCCTTAAAACAGTCAATTTCCTGCACATTTGAAACCTCCATTTTTATACCAAAAGCATTCAATTTTATAGCTAGACAAACGTAGGGTGACCAGAAGTCCTGTTTTGTCCGGACATGTCTTCCTTTTTAGGCCATAGTCCGGGATCCGAGCGGATTTAAAAAAAATCAAGAAATGTCCTCCTTTTCGTAATTTGTATGTCTGATATTTTGAAATTATCTGATTTGACGTCTTTTTCAAGTAACTTGCCTGTAGGTGGCCGCAACGTCGACGGAACACACTCTTTGCCAACGATCATAACTCTCTTTGCTTACAAAGTAATATTAAATTCACATTTTGTGCGGTCTTTTTACGTACAGTTACCCTTAAAAAGAATGAGACGATTCTTGGTTGTCGGAAGTTAAAGTTCTACAGCGCGGTTCACTCGATATCGACGTAACGATACATAACATGAGAAATAGTACAAGAATTGTTACAAGGACCACAACAAGGACAAGGACCAGAATAAGGATCACGAAGAAGACTGCCATTTAAGGCCAGGATTTCACAACATAGCTCGAGTAACAAAATATCATTGCTTCACTGTACCGAATGGCAAATGCCTGCTAAGGGATCTACATTCTGGACTGCTGCTGTCACTGTCTTGTCTCGGTAGCTCATACAGTAGCGTGTTGGTTCCGCTGTATAACCGAAACGTCTCGTGTTCGATCCCGGGTAAATCATTTTTTTTATTGTGGTGTAATTAATTTGTTCAGAGTTCCTCGACTGTCTAATTTGTCGAAAAATATGGAATAATTTATGCCCAATTTCTGGGTTTTACAAGTTGGCTGAACCTCGTCAAAAAAAAAAATAAAACTTACCTGGAAGTTAAAAGTATTCTTCCTCAAACAAAAATCATAAGAAACAAAAAGAGACCTGTTAACTTAAAATCTTGTCCACATGCCATCAGCTTCTATTACAGATCTAAGTCGATCCGGCATGGATGTCACGAGGTTGTGAAATAAGTTCTGATCCCCGGCGAGATCTTCCCAGGTGTCAACAACTTGATCCCACAATTCGTCTCGATTTCGAGGGCGTCGGTGGGCATAGGGACTATCCTTCTCTTTTTCAATTCCACCCATAAATTTTCGATGACATTCAAATCAGGTGACTTCGGAGGCCAATTAATGATTTCGATCTCGGGTCTCCTTTGAAACCATCTTTGAATGCTTGCAGCATAGTGCACGGGATGGCTATCCTGCTGGAAGAGCAATGTTCCTTCGGGAAAACGTTCTCGGGCGGAGGGAAGGAATATATTTTCCAGAATGTGCTCGTAAGTTCCCGCATTAAACCGGCCATGGATGCTTCTATAACGCCAGGTCCATCGTAAGACATCCACCCCCAACACGATATGCTAAAGCGCCCCGATCTTTCACGTCGGTGGTAGCGAAGGCAAGACGGTCGACAGATTGTGCTTCCCCCAATATTTCCATTTGCGCAGCCCTCCGGCTCCTAATACCGCGGTTCCTCAACCTGCTGATCACAGTCTGTGAAGAGCCGGGAAAGTTAGATACTGCTCTTATTTCGTTAGCAGTCAGAAAGAAGTCCTGTCGAACTGTCTCGAATAAGAGAGCATCCTCTTCCAATGAAGAAATCCGCGGACGCCCAGGAATAGGGCGATTTTCGACCTCCCCTAAATTTTGGTAACGATAACCCACCTCGCGGCTGTACTTCCAGGAACACCGACCAAACGGCCAGCAGATCTAGCCCCATATCCAGCCTCAACTAGAGCTATAACTCGCTGTCTCATGTCACGTCGGTTCGCCATTACGATGAGAAATGAGGGATGACGATAATACTTTATTTTAGACAATGACTATTTAACGTGATATAGAATTATTGAAATAAGAGACATCTTGCATAGTAAGAGTTAATAAATCAACCCTAAATTAAATATCTAAATAACAGGATATAACAGGATATAACAGGAAGTCCAACTGTTGCGAAACTAATCAAATTAAATCTAAGCTGAAGTAGCACAGCCATTGATAAATGTTTTGTACACAGAATTTGACTGAATTCCTATTCGACAGAACCTATAATCAATGGCTTGTCTGAACATGATTAACAAATCCTAAGTGTTTCCAATGTCACTGAACAATTTCAAAATATTAATTTAAAAACTAAGAAAGGATCATAAATGTTGTATCTAATGATTATTTACATTTATGTCTACAAAATGAATCTTGGAAAAACGTATATGATACTGGTACTACTGATATTAAGAGTTAATGTATTGAATTTTTCACTTAATTTCATAATCGCTTCAGTGGATTTTCTCCACTCAATGTTGTGAAAAAATTCAAAAGTAAAAACATGTAGATAACGCAGGGACTTCAAAATCTCATGTATTAAAAAGAAGAATCTATATGTAATGAGTTGCAATGTAATGATCCTCATGTTCTTAAATACTGCAAGGAGTACAGTGTAATTTATCAAAAATTATGAAAGAGGGAAATAGAATATATTTGAATAGAAAAGTACAAAATTCAGATAATGCAATTAAATCTAATCGGAATATTATTAAATTTAAACTTGTAGATATCCTAAGAAAGAAAATATTTTTTCACTAAAACCAATGATTATAAAGTAGAGGATCCCAAATCTATTGCAAATTCTTTTAACGTATTATAGTATATAGTACGGAAATATTATTTAACAACTTAAACATTAAAGATTTTGCAAAAGATACTGCAATTGGTTACTTAACTGATGCATTTAATAATTAGTATTAATATATGTAATTAGTCAATAACTGCAACAGTGCTTTTCCATTCAATCATAACATGAATAAAATTGAATGAATACTAAATTAAACACTATTGCAAACACGTAGATAAAATAGTTAAAATTAACTGAAGGTGTGAGAATGAAATAATCTAAAGCCATACTTTTAACAAAAATTGTTTTGTGCGAGTGCATTTCTTACACATATGGGAAAGCTATTAATAAAATATTGTAATAATTACTCAACAAATTACATAGCCTAAGGACTCTAAACCTTTGTAAAAGTTTGTCTATTATTATATATATTTTTTTATAATTTCATTTTAATTGTTAGTTTTTAATATATATGCATTTACATTGTATATGTGTGTGTATAAATGCATTCATTAGATTAACGTTTATAATATTATAACTTGTAATTTTGTATTGTTTGCGATCATTAACACTTAATCTCAGGACTTTGTAAAACTCTATTTCAACGTTATTTAGACAAAAAAAATCGTTGTATAGACTAAGAATCGAACTCGCACTCTTCTACACAACACGCAGAAGTCTTGCCGTCTGAGCTATTGAAACGACATGAAAGCTTTCCTTTCTGTGTGGAATGTCGATCTAGTCATGAAGGTCCATTGTCGATTTAACTACACGATTTATGTATATATTTATCTTTCATTCACGTAATATTATCATATTTTTTGCAGTTTTTGAAGTGAATTTCGGAACGATGCTAGTAACAAACCAAATAGTCTGAATTTAAGTAACTCAATATTCGTTATCTTGTGTATCAGTGCTCTGGTCTCCGATCATGCGCAGTTTCTCACGTCTGAGACTTAGGAATATTCAATCGTCTCATCCTTTTTCAGGGAAACTGTACAGTATTTTGATAACAATTATAGTTCCCTTGGCTTTCAAATGTAGTTAACTATAAATAATTTTATGCTCGACTATGCCGAAATGTAGTAATTATACACCTGGTAGCAGTCCTTTAATGCATGTCATTAAAGTACACCTATTCATTAAAGTTCAGGATTTCGATTATTCTCGGATATGCAATCGAAAGACAACTAGGGAAACGTCACGGAGGCTGGAAATCCAATACTGTCGCAGAAGGTTATGTTCTGTTACCATAATAATTAGCGTTAATTGTAAATAATATTCAAATAAATTCAATTTGTCATCTCGTTTTTCAATTCTAAATCAATTTCCAGGTTATATCAAAATTAATGTTCATGTTATTCTCTAGATTATATCAAGGTCAATGACACATTCGTTCCTCGGAAAAAATCAATACTTTCGCGTCTGCGCACATCTCACAATTTAGGTCAGTTCCGCTCCTCACTTACATAACCATAACATGAATACTTATGAATTGTTTCAAGTTAGAAATATGGTCGCTTGCGCTCGTTTCATAAACATACTCGCATCTTAATTACTATCATTATAGGCTCGTTGCATAATGTGTTATTATTTTATTAAGTTTTATCATAAGTATGCTGTAATAAAATAGATACTGATATAATTTTAGGTATAATATAGACCTAAGCCTAAATCTAAATAAATATTTTCCGTCCTCTTTATTAATTATAGTTCTCTTGACTTTCATATGTAGCCAACTGTAAAATCAATATTACTAAGTTTTATCATAATTATTTTGTAATATTAACATACTTTAAGTATGATATAAGCTAAATATGTACTGTAAATATTTGGTAAGAAAACAGATTTGACGTAATTTATAATATAATATAGGCCTAAGCCTAAATCAAAGTACACATTTTCTGTCCTCTTTTTTCGAACAATGTCCTCCTTTTTGAAGCTTTGTGTCCTCTTTTCTGTCGATGTGAATCCGGTCACCCTAGTCAAACGCAACAACTTATTAATGCAAGACACTCAAAATGAATCCATTAGTCGACTTCTAGTTATTTCATGCCCTAGACCAATCACAGGCGTTAATTCCTGTTACTCCAAGTCAAATATTTCAATTAAAAACTAGTAACGTAGCTTCAATAATTGATTATAAAAGATTCAAGGAAAAAAAGTTATTCTGATTTTAAAAAATTCCTCTTTTCGGGATTACCTTCCAGAAAGTGCAATGGTTGGGGATTGGGAATGTATAACATACCCGAACTGTGAAAATAACAACACAATTAGATATTACACGAAAGTGATCGTATACATCCAACTCCATTATCACTACCGCATCTACCACTGCAATTACTATATATGTATTTACAATTAGCCTTCCGCTTGTATTAGCCATTGAACAATTTTACTACTACAAAGCTAGTGGAGAGCAATTAAATCACAATAACAATCAGGAGTAACCAACCTGACACACCCACAAATGAGACAAAACACGATATTATAGAAGGCAGTGACTACTGACATGTTACGTCTTCAATTAACACAGCCCAACATCTACACAAAAGTAGTTCCGCTATCTTATATGCCGGTAGACACAATAGTAATATGCGTTACAAGAGCGGTATGTTGAAGTTTTCATGTTCGAGGAAAAGTTTGAAAAAGCGAAACGTAGTTGAGCTTTTTTAATTTCCGAGAATTGAAAGAAAACATACCGCTCGTGTATCGTACATTATTTTGTGCGAAGATCGTTTATTACATACCTGAAAGAGGAATTTCTAATTAGTTGCAATGAAATCTCCATTTTGGTTTCTGTTCAATGACGGCAAATTTGCAAAACAAAAATATCTATCTTCAACATTGTTGCTTTAAAATGTTTTCTGTGTTTACTATACTCCAGCAGGCCGTGATCTACGTCTGTCGTTTTTTCCCCCCTGACTACAAATGTGAACTTAAAACAAACGGCTTCCTTAATGTTACATGCATCACGAATGCAGTAACTTTAGTGGAGTTGTAGAGTTTACTTAATTTTTACAAATATTTAAAAACAATAATTAACAGTGCAATTTAGGTGAAATTGCATTGGTAAGTATCCAATTTATAATTATTACTATATTGAACGTCTCTAAAAATAATATGTTAAAAGCCTAAAGGAGTAAAATCAATATGTCACTTAAGCGGTAAGAAGAGGGAAATTGTTATGTGTGTTAGGTTGGGAATACTGAATGTGAAATTTTAGACTTACCGCGGATTGATTTTGTGCGGAAACCAAGCAAATACCCACGATCTCGCACAAATAAATATATTGCCTTTCCTGAAATCCAAATTTCAGAAGGAAGTGAAAAAGGGAGAGGATTATGACAAGGATGCCCTTTATCACCTACCCTGTTAACATATACTTGGAGGATATAGTGAAGAATTGTTTTGAGAACATGGGAGGAGTGATAGTAGGAGGACGAAGAATAAAGTGTAGTTATAAGATTTGCTGATGACATTGTTAGCAGAAGAGGAGATGAGACTAAGGGATATGCTACTGGAGCTAAATGACAGCTGTGAGCAATATGGAATGAAGATAAATGCCAACAAAACGAAGACCATGGTCATAGGAAGAAAAGTAAAGAAGGTAAACTTGCGAATTCTAAATGAGGCAATAGAGCAAGTGGACAGCTTCAAATACTTGGCGTATACTATAGCCTATGCAGTGACATGAGCTGCTGCCAAAAAGCCAAAAGGAAATTAGTAATGGCAAAGGAAGCTTTTAATAGAAAAAGAAGCATCTTCTGCAGACCTCTAGAGAAAGAACTAAGGAAGAGACTAGTGAAGTGCTTTGTGTGGAGTGTAGCATTGTATGGGACAGGAACATGGACATTACGATAAAATGAACAGAAGCGACTACTGGGTGTTCATTTCAAAGTGTCATGACGTCACTGTTGTGAGTCAGCGATTTGAAGCGAGTTTCAGCTTTTATGTCAGAGAAGTTGCCTATTAATCAAGGCGTTCAATCTGAACTTGAGAACGTGTACAGTATATCTTGAACGTCATAACAACAGATGGCGATCTGTAAAGTCTGTGTGCTACCATAACCTCTTTCGAACTGTGTTTTGCGCGGACAAGTCGTACGCAGGGTATTTGTTATCATCGGTTGCGTACGGCAACATTCCACAACACAAATCAAATGCTCCGTGTATAGGTTGACCGTCGTGTCAACAAATACGTAAGGATTCGTCTTAACCCTCTCCCCATATCCCGACAGTAAGAAAAAAAACTCACCCCAGTACGTGTTTCCAAACATTTCACAATCCTGCCACTACAGGCGGTACCGTACGTATCGGTAAGTACTCTTCAAAATGAACGCCGTACTTGCTATGCAACTTCTCTGGCACATAAGTAATACGCCCATTGGGTGCTTTACATTTGATTATTATTTATAAGTAATACACTTCTGCGGAAGTGTAGGAAGATTGAATTCTCTAGGCTCATCGACTAGCCACATGACGGCATACAGCGAGCCATGACACACTTTGAACTGAACACGCAGTAGAAGCATTTGAAATGTGGATATGGAGAAGGATGGAACGTGTGAAATGGAGGGATAGAATAAGAAACGAAGCTGTGTTGAAAAGAGTGGATGAAGAAAGAATGATGATGAAATTGATCACAAAGAGGAAAAGGAAATGGATGGATCACTGGCTGAGAAGAAACTGTCTTTTGAAGGATGCACAGGAAGGAATGGTGAACGGGAGAAGAGTTGGAGGCAAAAGAAGATATCAGATGATAGACGACATTAAGATATAGATGGGTCCTATGAAGAGGTATGAGGAAGGCAGAGAATAGGAAAGACTGGAGAATGCTGGGTTTGCAGTGAAAGACCTTTCCTTGGGCAGAACGGTATGAATGAATGAATGCGTCTTAGTTTAATTTTTACATGTAAAATTTGTTGTAATTACTCGATACATCATCTTTAACGCAATAAACATTAATAACCGTTTTAAATTTTACAAATCATATTCAAAATTACGTTGATAAAACTGACAACTAACGCTGAAAATACATGTATAACGCTCAGGTTGCTGTATGGAACAGAAACAACATATTATCCACAAAGGGAATCAGTTATTCGTTTCTTCACACCTACCGTCAACTTTTCGGGCAAGGCGATGGTTGCGATATCCGGCGGCAGCGCACCTAAACCACGGAAACAATTCATCTGACGGGCGGTAGCAACAGCCGAAGTGATAAATAAAACATAAAACGTCTACAAAGGAGTGTTGCTGACAAAGGCACCATCTCCGTTTTAATTGAACTCTGTCGGCCATCTGATGCCGCAGGGAATGATTACGTGGGCGTCAGCAAATTTGTTTTTCCATTGAACGCCGATGTCGGAGATCAGACGCATGGGCGAGAGAGTGCCCAGCAGTTGATCGTCCAATTCGACAAAAATAATTAGTCCATGTGACAAGAAAAATTGTGGCGATAAAATAAAGCAATTGTTTAATCTCTGATCAGTTTTATAGTTCATTTATTTGTATTAATTCATTCATCCATCAAATCAGTTCCTTATAACTTCATTGTACTGAAAATTCCTTTCCATTTCGCTTAATATATTAATTTTTCTCACGTCCAAATTGTTTATTTTATTTATTTGCTTTCATTATTACAGTTCTTTCATTTCAAAATTTCCCAGCCTAAATAAATATTTATATCAATTAAATTTAATTTAAATAAAAAACACGTCACTTTAGATATTTAGTGGGAAGTTTAAAACCAGTGCTAATTGATTTTCTGTTTTACCCCATCACCCAGCTCCATTCCCCTATTAAATTTCAGACGACACCTCTATATTTTGATACTGAAATTAGGAAGAGTATTCAATTGTTTATTTATCTCATTCGTTTCACATCTTTTTTTTTTCTATCGTCGCCTGGCAACATGGATTATAGTCCGTTGGTTGAAGGATGAAAACTGTTTATTTTGGGCGATTTCCTAAATTTAATTAAACGTTCAAAATGTGCTCCATTGTTGGCTAGACATTAATACAGCCTATTTTGGAACTCCTACATAGTACTAAAATTACACATAAATAACGTAAATCCAAACTTCGACTTTTATTATGCTCTATCCTTTTTTTAAATTTTAAAAGATATATTAAAGATTTTTTTTATTAATTTGTCCCGCAGAATAATGTCTGTAACATTGACAATTAATATTTGAGGAGAAAAATTCGCTCCGGCGCCGGGGATCGAACCCGGGTCCTTGGTTCTACGTACCAAGCGCTCTGACCACTGAGCTACGCCGAATTCAATCCACAGCAGCGGACCGAACTCTCCTCCTCAAATATTAATTGTCAATATTACAGATATTATTCTGTACGACAAATTAATAAAAAAATCTTTAATATTCTCATAGCTAGCAGTGCATATTTCTGTACAGATTACTGTGCACTTAACTGCGGAATCCCGGCCAAACAGTCACTCAGTTGAGTGCGCCCCTTGTATAATGGCAGCAGACTTGGACATAAAACGTCAACATATATGCCTAACTTGGAGTCAGACCACAAAGGGAAACATCGAAGGAGAAGAGTTCGGTCCGGTGGATTGGATTAGGTATAGCTCAGTGGTCAGGTGCCCGTTTCTCAAAAATACTAGTTTAGTAGTTCACTAGTTACTAGTTACCAGAGTATATTTCACCAGCTCTAGTATATTCTGTTTCTCAAACTATTTTACCAGTCTAGTAACTTGTGACAATTTTTCACTAGTCACATGATCTCTTTCACTAGTCAGCTGATTGAGTTCATTTGTTTATAGTCATTGGTAAGGTATTGTTATTTGAGGTTAGAAGGCTAAGTTGTTTGTGTTTTGATTCTTACTTCTCTCTTCTCTTGAAATTCCATCAATTGAAAGCAAATTAACTATACTCAATATAATTAATGAATCAAAGGATATATCATTCGGTGCTTTTTCAAGCATAATAACAAAAATGATGAAGTAAACGAGTGGACAACAAATTCTGTAATGTGTTAGGCTATGGAACTGACACCTCAGAACAAAGATTATGCATACGTTAGGGACACTTACTGACCCAACATTAAGAAAGCAATTTTGATAAGTATGCCTACCAATTCAAGTTCACAGTATCGTAATATGAACATATTATGTAGCTAGTGGGTCTACTGCCGACATGAATGTCGCTTATGACTTGAAAAATTCGCTAATTTTTTTTTTCAGTTTTACGTTTGATCTATTCATAAATTAGTGTCGTTTTGTATTTAATTTGTAGGCTAAAGTTGACAATGCCAGAAGAACTGGCTTGGAGGAGGAAAGCCAGTAAAAATTACTGCAGTTGATGAATTGGTATTAGATCATTAGGAAAAAAAATCTGCAAGTGTTGCTGGTCTAGGGCAGATGGCATTGGAAAATAATCAACATCCCGATTTGTAGAGCAATTTGTATTTGAAGCTTTGCTGATAATGCATGACTTCTATTTGTTTGTCTTGTTATGGCAGGTCCCACTATATTTAACAACTCCCCAAGCTTTTCAGCACTTTATTTAAACCGTTCATTATATTTAAACAATGCTCCCTTAAAGGAATAATAATTGTTCCTTCTCGATATAGGTTTAGCTCTTCTCACAACTTCTTTACTACTTCAATCGGAATCACTAAACCACATATATTAAAAAAAATAACTACAATATTTTGCTTTGATTATCTGAGAAAGATTGCCACTGGTAACTGATAAAATAGAAATCACCAGTCTTTAGAGTCTTGTAGGAATATTCCTGTTGAATACTAGTATAATCAACTAGATTAACATTTTGAGAAACAGGATCACTTATGAACTGGTGAAATCGACCATTATTACTAGTCTCTGAACTGGTAACTACTACTTTACTCTTGTAGTTTCTAGAAACACAGACTTGTAAAATGGAACTAATATTACTACTGTACAGACTAGTATTACTAGTCCATGAGTTTTGAGAAACGGGCACCAAAGCGCTTGGTACGTAGAACCAAGGACCCGGATTCTATCCCCGGCGCCGGAGCGAATTTTTCTCCTCAAATATTAATTTAAGAGAGATGTTTATAATACGCAACCATATTATTCCTTAATACAGTAGAGTCTCGTTAATCCGAACTATTCTAATCCGAAAATCTGGTTAATGCGAACAAAATTATTTTAAGAAAAAACCAAGTTTATTGTAATAGTACAAAGTAGCGAAAAGAAAAATGTATAAATTCACTCAATTTCTTTACTTCAAAAAATGTGAAAATAGCAAATTCAAGGGTTTTGTATGCCCATTTCCTGGCTGCTCGCTCCCTGAATAACGAGATCGGTACGAAACTCCTAGCTCTGGTAGTAAGTCTGTCATAGAGGCATCTGCGCACACTATCAAACATCAATCAGCTTGTTTCGAATGTGAGCAATGTCAAAAAACAGCAGTATGTTTAGAATGTGCTCCTAAACATGGAACGTCGTCACGCCACATAGATATTTTGTGAACACTACTTTTATCAGCCTTTGTGATTATAACGAATATTCAAATGTGAAAATCTGAGTAATACCTGAAATGTTACCTCTATTAAATTTCACTTCAGCCAATGTACAACATATTTTTATTTTGATTAACATAACAGAACTTAATTTAGTTAAGTTCGGTCGGAAGAAGTTTCTGACTACATACTGAAAATATATTCATTTTTTCCTCTCTACAATTCTTCCCAGCCTGTAAAATGTTTTCATTTACAGCCTGTAGAAGTGCATCAAACAATTCAAAAACTTTTTCAAGGTTTAGAAATATGGATCAGCCATCAAACTAGGGACCGCGACAGTTCCCCGAGCGGGACAGTTTGATGTGAAGCCAGCGACATGCGTGCTTCCGCCTGCGAATCGATAAGGCTTTACTACGCGTTCCTTCGCTCAGATTCCAGCCCCCAAACGTACGACATAGCTCCTGCTGTCCAACCGCAATCAACATTTACACACATCTAGCTCAAGAAGTGAAATATTTTTTTGTCTATGTACTTAACGAAATTACGACTACCAGAAATCGCTGCAAGTTACACTATGTATGGTAATTCGGAAGCAAATAGCCTACAGACTAAGGTCGGATAAGAAAGTAGTTATGGATTTAAATACATGCATACATGATGTGGAAGGGTAATGGAACACTAATGAAGTTAATACTGAAGAAGTCGTTAAGTTTTCTGAGAAAATCTGCATTAAAGCCACTGTGTTCATTGTATAGTATGTTGCAAAGCTAGGCACGAAAAAGAGAACAAGACACAAAGTAAGTCGTGAGAAAGAGAACATGATACATACCAAGACATGAAAAAGAGAACATCATACAAAGCAGGACATGAAAAAGAGAACAAGATACAAAGCAAGGCACGAAAAAGAGAACAAGATACAGAGCAAGGCACGAAAAAGAGAACAAGATACAAAGTAAGTCGTGAGAAAGAGAATATGATACATACCAAGACATGAAAAAGAGAACATCATACAAAGCAGGACATGAAAAAGAGAACAAGATACAAAGCAAGGCATGAAAAAGAGAACAAGATAAGAGCAAGGCACGAAAAAGAGAACAAGATACAAAGCAAGGCACGAAAAAGATAAGATACAAAGCAAGGCATGAAAAAGAGAACAAGATACAGAGCAAGGCATGAAAAAGAGAACAAGATACAGAGCAAGGCATGAAAAAGAGAACAAGATACAAAGCAAGGCAGGAAAAGAGAACAAGATACAAAGCAAGGCACGAAAAAGATAACAAGATACAAAGCAAGGCACGAAAAAGATAACAAGATACAAAGCAAGGCATGAAAAAGAGAACAAGATACAGAGCAAGGCATGAAAAAGAGAACAAGATACAAAGCAAGGCACGAAAAAGAGAACAAGATACAAAGCAAGGCATGAAAAAGATAACAAGATACAAAGCAAGGCACGAAAAAGATAAGATACAAAGCAAGGCATGAAAAAGAGAACAAGATACAAAGCAAGGCATGAAAAAGAGAACAAGATACAGAGCAAGGCATGAAAAAGAGAACAAGATACAAAGCAAGGCATGAAAAGAGAACAAGATACAAAGCAAGGCATGAAAAGAGAACAAGATACAAAGCAAGGCATGAAAAAGAGAACAAGATACAAAGCAAGGCATGAAAAAGAGAACAAGATACAAAGCAAGGCATGAAAAAGAGAACAAGATACAAAGCAAGGCATGAAAAAGAGAACAAGATACAAAGCAAGACATGAAAAAGAGAACAAGATACAAACCAAGACATGAAAAAGGAGCATGATACAAAGCAAGTCGTGAGAAAGAGAACAAGATACAAACCAAGACATGGAAAAGAGAACAATATACAAACCAAGACATGAAAAAGAGAGCATGATACAAAGCAAGTCGTGAGAAAGAGAACAAGATACAAAGCAAGGTCTGAAAAAAGAGAACAGGATACAAAGCAAGGTCTGAAAAAGAGAACAGGATACAAAGCAAGGCATGAAAAAGAGAACATGATACAAAGCAAGTCGTGAGAAAGAGAACAAGATACAAAGCAAGGTCTGAAAAAAGAGAACAGGATACAAAGCAAGGTCTGAAAAAGAGAACAGGATACAAAGCAAGGCATGAAAAAGAGAACATGATACAGAGCAAATCGTGAAAAAGAGAAGATATAAATCAAGACATGAAAAAGAGAACAAGATACAAAGCAAGACATGAAAAATAGAACAAAACAAGACAAGACTGACGAAAGAGAGAGCATCTCTCAATGCATTTGCAAAAGTAGAGAGAACTACAAAATTTTCCTCACAGTGATACATTTTTCCCCAGTAATGGTAATTTTTAGGGTGGGATATCATAGAATATGAATATGATTTTACTGGTGCACTGTTCAAATATGAATACGTTTTTCATCTCAGTGCGTAGCAGACTGGATATGATTGTGATCCTGCTGACGACCGACACATTTCGACAGGACACGTCAAACCAAACACCTCAAACGGCTGGAATGACACATTGTGCACGAGCGCGTAACAATGACGCTTAGGCCGTTCCCTTCATGAGGAAGTGTGATACAAAATATTAATTTCTAAACTAATTATGTTATTTATATAACCATGAAAAGAAATATTGTAACCATAGGCTCCGCCAAAATGTTCCGATTGCTTTCGTAATTACGTTTGTCTATCCTCATTTTAAAATGAAATGATTTAGGAGCTTGAACTACTTCAGATTCTAACGACAATATCCACTTCATGGACGTCATGATTTACGAAAAGCAATATAGAGAATAATCAAGTTTCGTTATATCAGTTGTCAGAGGAGTTGGAGTATAAAAATATCATTTCATAAGAAAAATGTCGAGGTGTGTACAGAGTAGTGCAAAGGTCGGGTGCCGCAAAGTCGGCCCCAAGCACTCAACTTTCTTAACATTGCAGGCAAAGTTCGACTGACGTTTTCATTTACTTCTCATTCTCTAACTTCCGAACCATGGTATTAAAGAGAAATATAAAATCGCTCCTACGAAGATAAAATCTACTACACGATTCAAATAGCACTACAATATGGCATCCTCAACCCTATCTTGTAAATAACAACGGACGGCTTTTACGGGAAAGCTGTTTGTGCGTGTAAAGTTGATTCTTCAAACTGATGTAAATTACTACTTACTGACACTACGTTTCTAAAACTCTTAACTCTACGTGATCATAATGATATAATATGATATATGATATGATCGGATATGATATATGATATGATAGGATATGATATGATATATGATATATGATATGATGATATGAAATATGATATGATGACATGAGATATTAAATGTGATATGATGATACGATATATTAAATGTGATATGATGATACGATATATTAAATGTGATATGATGATACGATTTATGAAATATGATATGATGATGATACGATACATGAAATATGGTATGATGATGATACGATACATGAAATATGGTATGATGATGATACGATACATGAAATATGGTATGATGATGATACGATACATGAAATATGATGATTTATGAAATATGATATGATATGATTTATGAAATATGATCTGATGATATGATATATGAAATATGATATGATGATATGATATATGAAATATGATATGATGATATGATATATGAGATATGATATGATATATGAAATATGATATGATATATGAAATATGATATGATAATATGAAATATGATATGATAATATGACAAGATAATATTATATATGATATGATGACGTATGACGTGACATGACGTATGACATGACATGTGATATATGATATGATATGATATATGACATGATATATCATATGATATGAGTATGATATGATATAGTCCACATCTGTGGAATAACGGTCAGCGCGTCTGGCCGCGAAACCAGGTGGCCCGGGTTCAAATCTCGGTCGGGGCAAGTTACCTGGTTGAGGTTTTTTTCTGGGGTTTTCCCTCAACCAATTAAGAGCAAATGCTGGGTAACTTTCGGCGCTGAACCTGGATTCATTTTGCTGGAGTTATCACCTTCATTTCACTCTGACGCTAGATAACCACAGCAGCTGATAAAGCGTCATAAAATAACCAATTAAAAATATAAATAAAAAAGTAAGTGTGGAAATTTTCGCGCTTATCGGTCCCTATATATCAGGCATCGAAACCTCAAGAGAAAATTCATGCAAAGTTACGGGACTAATGATGAAAGTCTTCTTGTGATGTAGCACACTCCAAGTAAAATTTTTTTCAGTCTTGAAATTGAAGTCAGCAGTATCGTGAAGGTCATCCACTGCGGTTTCTTGGTCGGAATTCTAGTTTATGGGGCGCACAATGGACCATCCGTGCTTAAGTGCTCTAGTAAATGTCTACACTTACCCTTATAAGGAAGAAGATCAGGGGCCTTTGAACTCTCACCGCCTGCAATAGTCTCGCATACTTGCACACATATCTTCAAGTGGAGAGAACTTCGTTTATGGTAAATTACTAAAATTTGTTATGAGCACTTACGTACAGTACTTTTGTGTGCAATACATCCTTTTCACTGAATTACAGACATAATTTCCCATCCTCTTACGCCGTGTTAGAATGCAAAGTGGGATTCAGTGTCGAGAACGATAACCACATAAAAAAATTCTACCTATATTTAAACCAGAAGTCTCCCGTGACGCCACTGGATGCAAGTGCCACGTTCGAAATTTAAACTGCGGAAACTCCATTATATGCAATGAATGTGTGATTAGAGGCATCGTGATGATGGACGAGCCAGAAGCGCTGTCCCACCTCGTGTGATTCATCACACGATTTCAAACTTTGTGATACTGGAAATTGATGAAAAGTGAGGAAAGCAACATACATTACGGCAAGTTGCCGCGCTTCTGTTTTGTCAAACATACCACATTAGTTTCCCCGCCCCTAGGGCTTCTCAGGTGGCCATAATCCTCAGCAGATTTCGTATCTCGTAATGCTGAAAGCACACACAGAGGGAGATATTTCAAGACAAAAATTAAATTAAATATTTGTGTCAAGAAGCTGATATGTACTGTCTAGTCTATTCTCACACATTTTGTATGTTTCACGATAATTCAATACATCTGTCCTGATGCTAATTGTAATACTGTTTATAGTGTTTTTCTTGTGTTATTATTTAAAAGACATACATAAATGAAGATATCCAAACAAGATGAACTTCAGGAGTAATTTCAACCATTCTTTTCAATATACAGGTTGTACCGTAAGTACTTTAATTAATTCCATGAGACGATGAAAGAGCAATGGAACGGAGAAAAATTCTCTCCGGCACCGGGATTTGAACCCGGGTTTTCAGCTCTACGTGCTGCTGATTTATCCACTAAGCCACACCGGATACCCACCCCGGCGTCGGACAGAATCGTCTCAGATTAAGTTCCAACTCTTGGGTTCCCTATAGTGGCCGCCCTCTGCACTACGTCATAGAAGTCTATGAACGTAGGACTGAAGTCCACACATGTGCTGAAGTGCACTCTTTATGAGTGACTAGTTGGCCGGGATCCGACGGAATAAGCGCCGTCTTAAATCACGAAGTGATTTACGCATATCATATATATTATTTTAATGTACCGAAGTACATATGATATTTCCATGCAGATATTCTGCGTCATCATACGATGAAAGAGTAATGGAACGGAGAAAAATTCTCTCCGGCGGCGCCGGGATTTGCATGGAAATATCATATGTACTTCGGTACATTAAAATAATATAATTCCATGAGGTTATTCTGTGAGTTATTTCAAACAAAACAATTTAAATAGCTCAGATGAAAAGAGTGCTCAGAGCGCAAAGCTGAGAGGTCCCGGGCTCGATTCCCGGTGCCGAAAGGAATTTTTCTCTAACCAGACTAATAGATATTTACAGTATGGCTACTTATAATCAATGAGTATTCAATGAGGACGGCGAGACCTCATATATGAATATATGTATAAATCAATGTTAACAGTATTCATAAACTGTCAAAAATGGCCATAAAGTCGTTTAAATATGCGTTCCTGCGTGCATGGCTTGAATGTCTTAAAATGCAGGTAGTAGGCTATTGATACAATGGAGAAGAGTTCGGCCGGCACCTTGGATCGTGTCTCGGTATAGCTCAGATGGAAAGAGAGCTCAGTATGCAAAGCTGAGAGGTTCCGGGTTCGATTCCCGGTGCCGGAACGAATTAATAGATAAAACAATTTAATTCAATGCTGCTCGTTTTTGCTTCCTTTTCGACATAAAATTTGTTTTATACGAAACAATTGCGTGTTTTGGGAAAGCCATTGATTTAATTCACAATATAATCAGTCAATTTAAGAGAACAGTGTATTATGATAATAAATTATTGAAATAATTTTAGTTTTTAAATGTGCAGAAATTTGATCTCAACAAATGTAAATTTCGTTCTGTAAAGGAATTTTGAAATGTTACATTTGTTCGATAATACAATACAACTACTTCTTAGTAGTCCCAAGTGACAGGTCCTGCGTGTTAACTCGTAATCACTACGGAGAGGATGTTGATGAAAAGTCATGTTCTTGTTTTTCACATTAGGAAGATGCCTATTAATACAGAAATCCTTTCTATTTTAATATCAACGTAAATAATTAATGTATTATATTGCATTTTTTACGTTTTTGAACTAATAGGTCATTTTTTACATTTTTTTGGCATATTTTGGTTTTTTTTAATATTCTGAAAAGCTTTTAGATCATTTTGAATTCACTTTACTTCCTTCTTTGCATATAGGCCTGTTAAATATTTTTTTCTAATCAAACAGATCAATAGTAGACCCTATTAGTAATTACCTACTGAATAAGTGAATAACAGTGAAGTTTGAGTTTTATATTTTGGAACAAACTCTAAAGTGCATCCCTCATTTCACTGAAGGTCTCACCTCACACAATAGAAGTAATATAAAATGCTTGATAACAGCTTAGTTTAAGTGAAGGCTTTGACCGCTACTGTTCTTTTGTTGGTAAGAGGGTGTCTTTAGAATTTATGTTTGGAAGGGGGGAAATTTTCACCGTTTCCTGCACATTAAGACGTTGTGTCCCCAATATGGTTTGGATGGGATGTACTATAGTAGACAGTATTTTCAACACAAATATTGCAAGAATGCATTCTGTGCCCACAATTTTTTTTGTCATTTACACTCCCCATCTGGAAGGTCTGGTATCAAAAATGAAAAACGGAAGGAGGACGAGACGGAGAATGAAGGCACTGACATGGACCACCCCTGATTGAAACACATTATAAAGCCTCATTAAAATGTATAGTTTTCCCTTAAAACTTTCATTTTGTCGCATGCCCTTTTCCTTTATCTTACAATTAGTCAGATTCCAGGAAGATGCCTTCTCTTCGACAGTCTTTGAAACAAGGTGACTAATTTTTAAGAAGTTGTCGTGCGAGTACGGTGAAAAATATTTAAATGCCATTTTCTTTTAATTTTGTCATTTTTACATTATTTTAAGGGCATTTTATTGATCATTTAAGTAGATTTTTATGTCATCAACATCCGCCTCCTAGTAATCACCGTATTATAGTCGGGGTGCCGGCTTCTATATGTTGTCCGTTCGACGCAGACTCGTGGGGAGCCCCGCCCAGATTGCTACCAGAGGGTCCTGCGAGGAGGGAAGTACCTCGGGATTCACAGCACATTAGGGTTTGAGAGAGAATCCCTTAACTTCGGGAGACTCAATTACACAGTAGCGGAGACATCGGAGTTCTGCCTGGTCACGGTAGTTCTCAAACTGTGGTGCTTGGGGAATCGCAACACTTTATATTTAAGAAGAAAAACAACTTAAGAGACACATCTACGTGAAACTGGAACACAGAACTTCTTGTTGCAAGTTTAAGTCAGAGTTACATTAGTTTCTGTTTATTATCTTGTCGCACAGTAACCAATAATAAAACATTCATTAATTCATTAATGTGCAAACTTATGAACGAAGAAATTAAAAAAGAAGCGAAGAAACTGGAAAATAAAATGAAGAAAAAATAAGACACTAAGAAAAAATGAATCAAGAAATGCAGACATGATTGAATGAAGGGACTGGAAAATGTGCGGACGACAAACGAATGTACTTAAGTACGCGTTTGCGTGCATGTACAGCTGTCTAAAGAAAAGGTGGCCGCTCTCTAGAACAGTGTTGCCATACCTACTGATTAAGCAGGAGATTTTATGTTTTTCCATTGAATCTACTGCTCTACTTCTTTCTTTGTCAAAAGTCCGAATTTCTCCTTCGTTTTTGGCATTCTGCAGTCATTTAGTTCTATGCTCGGATTTTCAATTTATTACATATTATATAGTCGCCTGAATGCAAGAACAAGGTAACTTGATTTTTCATATTTTGTGACATTGCCTATTTACTTATTTATTGCACTAAGGAATATGTCTCGTTTTCTTTTGCCTATTTGTTATATTGGAAAATAGATGTCGCTGGTATCGTTCGATCAGTTACCCAGATCCTGGATTACATTTTGTGCGATTTTTGCTATGCTATAAAAGAGGTAACTAAAAAACGCAAATTTCGAGTTACCTAGTTCTTGCATTCAGGCGACGATATTATGTCACCATGTCTTACTTTTGCATCTTATACACAAGTCAAACAATGTTTTCATTTGTCCCCCAACGAGCTAGAAGTACCGGTAAGGATATTCTTCTAACTCGTTGAGTCTCCCTGCTCATAACGCGTCCCCACAATGATGCTTAAAGACGCAAGAACACGTGAAACAGTGAGAGGGTAAAGTGTATAGGTAATGGTATTTTTATGTTACATATCGTGCACAGTGATCTTTTAAAATGAGTGAAAATGTTCCAGCAAGAAAGAAAAAAGTAAATACTCCTTCCCAGAATTATAAATCAGAGTGGGAAAAATTTTGAACAGTTTAAAGGGTAATTATGCAAAAACAGGAAAAGGAATAATTTTTCGTCTGTTATAATCGCAGCTAATGCAGTACTGTCTTTAATATCATCTTTAAAATAAATCTCGTTATATCGAAAATAGTTTAATATACCTACAAAAAAACTCCTGATTAATATATTTTAATGGGAAACATTGTCAGCGAGACATTACTGTGTAAAAACAAAATTGCATGTCTTATTTACGTACGCTGAATAAAGATGACAGTAGTAATATTTAGCAAAATTGTTCCATTTCATTGGTTAGGGATGTACTATATACTAATACAACAGTATCATCATTCTTACAGTATACACTGTTTTGTAATTAATATTATAAGAAGAGAAAATTAATGTTTAATTAATCTACTGTAATCTCCTGTTTTTTTTTCGATGGTTTTCTCCTGATATTCGTGAATAGGTCGTGGCAACACTGCTCTAGAAGCTAATTTTCCATCGCTACAATTCGGAGACAGGCAATGTTATATGTTGTTGACCACGTGGCATGATATCTATAGTTATAATTAAATTGTTGTAGCTTAATGGTAGCGTGCCGGGCTGGTATTCGTGAGGTCGTACGTTCGAACACAACCTAGTGCTTTTTATGATTTTTTTTTATTTGAGAGAGAAAGAAAATAATTGTTCCTGTCTCTTTTATGACTGTTTTAGTAGTCAATATCAGGTTCATGAATATATTATAAAATGACTATCATTATTTATTATAACATCATGGCTGCAAATGGAAAGAAAGAAAGATTTTATTCGCAACAAAATTACCCTTCGTGGCATAAACAAAACAAACTTACTGGCGTCTACCTTAGAAAATTCAAACAATTAAAAGTTCAAGAAACAAAACAAAAAGCCACGATTCCATATTTAGTCCATCTTACTCCCATCTCGATCACGTCTTGCAGTCGAATGGGCATGGAATCGACTAGTCTTTTCAAATAGCGACTGTTCTCAGCCACGGCATCCCAGGCATCCTGGACGAGCTTCCACAAATCATCAGGACGTCTTAGAGGGGGATTCGGCCAATTTTTCTACATCTGCTTCTTTACGTGTGCCCCGTAGCTCAGTCGAAAGAACGTCGGAATTTAGATGTCAACGTATCAGGTTCAAATCCTCGTCTCTCCTTTCCATTTTATTGTGTTTCAGGATAGTATAATATAATAATATAAAAAAACAACTAACACTAGTATTATGCAACTTCATTGTTCCAAATCTAACATTAAATTTGTATTATTTATATCGTTAAAAAAAGATATTAGAATATAAATGATAACTTGAATATCATTTATATCGCTAAAGAAAGATAAATTTAAAATCATAACTTGAATATTACTTATAACGCTAAATAACAGTAACAGAATATAAATGGTAACTTGAATATTATTTATATCATTAAAGAACGACAACAGAATATAAATGATAACTTGAATATTACTTATATCGCTAAAGAACGATAACAAAATAAAATAACTTGAACAAAGCTCGAACTCACAACCTTCGAATCATTAAGCGAACACACTATCGCTGCTCTACTAGACGAGATATCGAATGACTCCATAGCTCCGAAACTGCTACTACAAGCGCATGCATCGTATAACACCACCGTGATCCGAAGTGGACTTAGAAAATATTCGCTGTTCACGAGTGCGGCCATTTTTTTTACACCTGTACCGTATGGAGTGAATGGAACGGAATGTAATGGGATGAAAACAGTGAATGGAACGGAATGGAATGAAAACGGTGAATGAAACAGAATGGAATGAAAACGGTGAATGAAACAGAATGGAATGAAAAAAGTAAATGGAATGGAATAGAATGCAATGGAATGAAAAAAGTAAATGGAATGGAATAGAATGAAAACAGTGAATGCAATGGAATGAAAACAGTGAATGCAATGGAATGAAAACAGTGAATGCAATGGAATGAAAACAGTGAATGCAATGGAATGAAAACAGTGAATGCAATGGAATGAAAACAGTGAATGCAATGGAATGAAAACAGTGAATGCAATGGAATGAAAACAGTGAATGCAATGGAATGAAAACAGTGAATGCAATGGAATGAAAACAGTGAATGCAATGGAATGAAAACAGTGAATGCAATGGAATGAAAACAGTGAATGCAATGGAATGAAAACAGTGAATGCAATGGAATGAAAACAGTGAATGCAATGGAATGAAAACAGTGAATGCAATGGAATGAAAACAGTGAATGCAATGGAATGAAAACAGTGAATGCAATGGAATGAAAACAGTGAATGCAATGGAATGAAAACAGTGAATGGAATGGAATGAACGCAGTGAATGGAATGGAATGGAATGAACGCAGTGAATGAAATAGAATGAATGGATGAAGTTAATGAATTAATGAATAGATGAATTGATTAATTAATGGATAAATAGACGAATTCGCGTACAAACAAATTAATTGAATAGATGGAGGGAATGAATGAATGCAGGAGTGAATTAACTAATCAAAGAACAGATAAACTAAAGAATAAAGGAAAAAATTAATCAATGTACGAATAAACGCATTATATACGAATTAATGGATAGACTGATTTATGAAGAGGTGCACCAATGATATAAGCCATGTACCTGCCATTAGAGAAGTAAATGTATGAAGTGGTAGATGGAGTTAATGAATGCAGAAGTGATCTGGTCGACGAGAGAGTTATCCAACCAACGAGCGAGCGAGTGAACTAACTAACGAGCAACTGAATTAAACGAAGTACAATATGAATGACCTAATTAGCAAATTAATTAACCGGAGAACAAATGAATTAGGAATTAGTGAAGGAATGATCCTACATATGTATACCTTGAATGAATGGATGAATTAATTGATGTATGAATGAACAAATGAAGTGAGCTGCTGCTGGAGTGAATGAATGGTTGTACTGCTGTTCAATTAAACAGATTATTAGTTAATGGGTTGTCCTGCCAGACCGTCTATACCAATGTTTGAAATATTCAACACCTGAGATAGGATAGAATTTCATATTAAATACCAGATCTTGAATTTTATATTGATCGGGAATCGAGTATCGAGAAACGTGGGTTGTCATCCAATTTCAAGTAACGAATGGCGTTCAGGAATGTTTCAGTGAACGTGGCTAGAACATAAATCGGTCTTTAACAGAAACGACACAACTTTGTCAATTTAAACATGACACGCTTGGGCGTGAGTTTCACACACAGAGCAGCGGTGCGAATCATTCAAACGCAGATGTACACGAGAGCTGTAAGTCAATCACAAGTTAGCTAGTAAATATTTATCTTATAAAAAAAAGGAGAATGAATTGAAAAGAGTTTCTAGGAACATTTATCATGCAAAAGTTACATATTCATCAGCTGTACCGAACTGACGCGGAGTACATATCGGTTCGTTATACAGGGACATCATTTTATTTTTACTAACATTTTTAATATTAACTTGCCTATACCTCTCGATCAACGCCGTTTGCTACCCCGTTCCACGACTGGAGTTCGATGATACTGGCGTAATATACAAACAAATCACTTTACTAGGTATAGGAGGGAAGAAAATTAGTTCATCCATTTACGTAAACTAGGAAGTATTGCGATTTTGAGTTTGATCATTTTCAGTAATTTTTTTGTTTAATCAAAATACAGTACAGTATTAACAATAAGTGTTTTTACTCACGAACTGAGCTTTCCATGTGGACGTATTCATTATGTAGTGTATATTATTCTGTCTACAGCACATTAGCGTACAATATAGAGAATAAAGTTAAATTGAAAAATAATCATAATAATGGATACTTAAACACATTTTTTTAAATTGTAGCCCTTCATTTCGATACAGGCTTCAGTTCTAATGTGCATATTATCGCACTATAGGCTATTGTACCTAATTCCAATTACCAGTTTCGTTCTTCGTACTAGTAACTTATGTTGAAATAATTCCGTACCTACTCTATAAAAGATTAGGCCTATCTTACGTACTGTAAATTCAATCTTCACTTCTGCCGGATCCGAAGGATAAAATTATTCAGACATGCTATCTACTGTCCGTCCAAGTGGTATGTCGTAGGGTCATAGAAAGGGACGAAATCACGTGACAGTTAATTACTTAAAGAGGCCCTTTTATTTAAGTTATTTTAAACAGTTGTATAATATTACAGTACGTAGACGTCCAATTTCTAACAGAAATTAATGTTCTCAGAAAAGAGCTAAGACAGCCCAGCCACTAACTGGCAAATAAAAGCTGGTAGGGGAAACCGGGATACGACGTAAGCAAATGGACGACAGTACCTGTGCGAAAATGATTCAATATTGAAAGCTCTTTTTTCACTGGAAAACGTGAACATATTTTTGGAACGTACTGTTTAAGGCTACTATGACTGTATATGCGGTCTTGGATCTATGTGGAGGACGGTTGAACTTCATTAGTAGAAGGGGCGGGAGTGAAGTACATTAAAAAACTCAGGTACAATAAAAATCGAAGTAAAAATAAAATGATGTCCCTGTATAATGTCCTGTGTTGTTCTGGAGATCAAGGGCCGGTTTCATCAACACATATTAAAGATGCACTAACACGTCATTCTAAAATTTTAACAATTTTGTTAACATTCTTTAGTGAATTTTAGTTTCACCACTGATTTCCAAATGAATGTTAACTAACATTTTGTTAACTCTCGCAAAAATTAGTACAATGTTTTATTATAACACTGCCGGTCAGTGATAGTTCAGCTTCTAGTGCCTTATCTTGATCGTAGGCGTCAGAGTGCTGAAAAAAACAGAACACAAGATATCCGATTGTCTTCATTTTAATGCGCTGGTCACTGTTTGCCTGACTGTAAAGTAGGAGTTTCGTCATATTTTTTTTCTCACACATTAGTACAATCTTTTGCTCTCTCTCTCTTCCCCCCTTTTCGCAAACTCTAACGCTGCACAGAGGCAGAGATATAGGCCTATTACCAGTAGTATGAATCAGGGAGACCGTGCTTGAACCTAAGCTTTTCTGAAAGCATTTCACCCGCTTAACATAGAGAAAAACCCGTGCAATACTATGATTTGTTTTGAAATTATTATTAGTTATCAAATTTTAACCACGAAACTGACGGTGTGAAAAGAAATAAAGGATCCGATTTTACTAATAGACTATAGAAAAGTCTTCGTTAGTGGATTTTTTACCTGGTTATTTAACGACGCTGTATCAACTACTGGGTTATTTAGCGTCGATGGAATTTGTGATAACGAGATGGTATTTATCGAGATGGGGCCGAGAATTCGCCATAGATTACTTGACATATGCCTTACGGTTGGAAAAACTTCGGAAAGACTAGACACTGAAAGCCCATCCAGGTAGATTTTATGTAGTAATAAAAGAGTCTCTTTTTGATATTAAAGCCGATCTTCTCCAAAAGTCCATTTCCAAAGTTAATAATTTCGAAATTATTCGATGTTTCAGCTGTCAGTTTCTGTTCCATATGTTGCTACTCTTCTCACTATTGCTCTAAAAATCTGCGATTTATTTTCTTTGGTAATACTTCTGTCCCAGATAATGCTATTTAAGGTTGATATTGCTGATTTTTCCATTGTTATTCTTTTGATTTCATGATCTTATTTCCCATCTTTGGCAATTATTACTCCAATACATTTATAATTTTCGCAATGTTTAAATATTCCCATATATTTTTCTAATATCAAGACTTGAGTTTGATCCTCTATTGCCATGTAATTGAATTTGCCAATAATAATAATAATAATAATAATAATAATAATAATAATAATAATAATAATAATAATAAAATTTCGTTATGATATATTCATTTACTTCTACTTTATGTTTTATGACATCTAGCTAGATTTGAAACTACTCTTAAAAATATCATAATTTCACTCATCCCAGGTTTACTGTAATTACTGTCATCGCATTAACAGAAAGCGTGCCCAGATTTCTTGAATGTCAAGTACATAAATGTTTTACGTTAAAAGAATCGGGACAAGTATCGTAATATAGACGGTAGCTTTAAACAAGGCTGAATAGTAGAATAATGATCTTTATACAATAGCGTTTCAAAGGAACCAGAAATGAAATTTATGTATTAGGTAATTTATATGCATGCTTATCAAAACAATTTAATTGAACGCTTTTATTTCAGTGTATTTATGTTTAATGCTGAGCAAAATGAACCGAATATAACATACACTCAAGGAATATTTTTATAGACATTTCGTTCGTAGTAGTAAGGCTTTCATTTGGTAGCGACTGTACATATCAGATAACGTCATTACGTCTTCGTGTGTCCAACTACAAGACCGTGTCCGAATGTAAACTAAGGCACAGTTCCAAATCGCATTATCTCCAGTAACACTACAATATTCCGCGCACGAAAACTGTGCCGATGGAGTCAGGAGATGGAAAACGAAGGAAAAAAAAGATGTTCTGCGCCTGTGAATTACTGGAACCTAACTATTCAGCCATCATAAAGACATCGCTCCAGTTAGCCAGTGGCATATAAGAATTCGAGTTAACAGTTTGATATAATACAGGGTGGTCCAAAAGTCTCGATCCATTTCCATTAAATCGGCAGTATTTTTTTTTTTCCAGTTTAATCAAGAAGTCTATTTTTAAGAAGGGGGACAAGACTAACTGTAGCAACTTTCGAGGAATATCACTTTTGTTGACGTCGTACAAAATTTTGTCGAATATCCTTTTGAGAAGATTAACTCCATATGTAGATGAAATTATTGGGGATCATCAGTGCGGTTTTATGCGTAATAAATCGACTATTGATCAGATTTTTTGTATTCGACAGATATTGGAGAAAAAAATGGGAGTATAAGGGTGCAGTCATCAGTTATTCATAGATTTCAAAAAGGCGTATGACTCGGTTAAGAGAGAAGTTTTATGTAATATTCTTATTGAATTTGGTATTCCCAAGAAACTAGTTCGATTAATTAAAATGTGTCTTAGTGAAACTTACAGCAGAGTCCGTATAGGCCGGTTTCTATCGATGCTTTTCCAATTCACTGCGGGCTAAAGCAGGGAGATGCACTATCACCTTTACTTTTTAACTTCGCTCTAGAATATGCCATTAGGAAAGTTCAGGATAACACAGAGGGTTTGGAATTGAACGGGTTACATCAGCTTCTTGTCTATGCGGATGACGTGAATATACTAGGAGAAAATCCACAAACGATTAGGGGAAACGCGGAAATTCTAGTTGAAGCAAGTAAAGCGATTGGGTTGGAAGTAAATCCCGAAAAGACAAAGTATAAGATTATGTCTCGTGACCAGAATATAGTACGAAATGGAACTATAAAAATTGGAGATTTATCCTTCGAAGGGGTGGAAAAATTCAAATATCTTGGAGCAACAGTAACAAACATAAATGACACTCGGGAGGAAATTAAACGCAGAATAAATATGGGAAATGCCTGTTATCATTCGGTTGAGAAGCTTTTGTCATCCAGTCTTCTGTAAAAAAATCTGAAAGTTAGAAGTTATAAAACAGTTATATTACCGGTTGTTCTGTATGGTTGTGAAACTTGGACTCGCACTTTGAGAGAGGAACAGAGATTAAGGGTGTTTGAGAATAAGGTTCTTAGGAAAATATTTAGGGCTAAGAGGGATGAAGTTACAGGAGAATGGAGAAAGTTACACAACACAGAGCTGCACGCATTGTATTCTTCACCTGACATAATTAGGAACATTAAATCCAGACGTTTGAGATGGGCAGGACATGTAGCACGTATGGGCGAATCCAGAAATGCATATAGAGTGTTAGCCGGGAGGCCGGAGGGCAAAAGACCTTTGGGGAGGCCGAGACGTAAATAGGAAGATATTAAAATGGATTTGAGGGAGGTAGGATATGATGGTAGAGACTGGATTAATCTTGCTCAGGATAGGGGCCAATGGCGGGTTTATGTGAGGGCGGCAATGAACCTCCGGGTTCCTTAAAAGCCAGTAAGTAAGTAAATCAAGAAGTATGCTTACTATTGAAGAACGAATAACAGTTGTTTCCGCGCGATTGCGATTATTAAGCTATGAACAAGTGCGTCAGGAGTGTGAACGAAAATTTTACAAACAAGCACCTACTAGAGGCAATATTCGGATGTTAGTGAACAAATTCAAAAGAACAGGAAGTTTTCTTGTCGAAAAGCGTTCCGGCAGACCACATACCACTTCTTCAGCAAGCGACAGAACGCAGTCCAGGCGCGTCGACTCGCCGCCTCAGTAATGAACTGGACATTCCCAGGACAACAGCCTGGAGAGTTCTGCGGTTTACACTCCACAAACGTGCGTACCATCTGCATTTAGTACGGAGGATTAAGCTGCCCGTCAGGCTATGTGCGATGATCTACTTGAAGCTGTTGCTAATGAGAATCTAATGAACCATATCGTTTTAAGTGAAGAGGCTACATTCCATACTTGTGGTCATGTGCGTATGCATAACTGTGGAATATGGACCGACGAGCAACCTAATGCTGCTTACAAATGGCAAAGGGATACATCCAGAATTACTGGTCCACACATCTTGTTTCAAGAATCCTCAGTCATTGGAGTCACATACTTGAACATGCTTCAACAGTTCCTAGAACCACAGCTTACTCAGGATGGTGTTTTAGAGTCTGTTGTTTTTCAGCAAGATGGTGCTCCACTCCACTTCATTGTAGTTGTGTGTGACTATCGGAAGGAAACCTTTCCTGATCAATGGATCGTCAGAGCTGCGCACACAGTAACATAATCATGCCCTCAACTCAAAGCCCCTAAAATGTGGAATTAAGTCGTTTTGGAAATTCACCATTCAAATGTACTGTACTGTGATTATATTCTTTTTGTTTTAACTGTATTTTAATTATTTTATTTTATTGTACAGATAATTGTTTAATATATTCCTACGCAACTTGACAATTAAATTCGAATTTTGAAACTGAAAAAGTCCTAAAGAATAAGACAGCGGTGGCGAAAATGTAACCGTGCGCCGAGCCACTGTGTAACCTGCAACGTGCATAGGTGCTATGGAGGGAGGCGGACACCCGAAGGGGAAGTGAAGCAACTGTCTGACTTATTAACGGATTTTCACTTTCCTTAAGTCAAGCACTTAAATATAATTTTATCCATGACCATAACGAAAAACATGCCTTTACTAAATACTTTTGCGTTTGTAAAGTAGGCTTTTATTCAACATTACTTTATTTCACTAGTGAGATAAAGACTTTACCTCACAGTTTGAACTTTATCTCACAGTTAATTAGTATTTTCCTAGTACCCGGGTACACACTATACTTTTCCATTGAACTATTACTCAAGAAGTTAATATATTAGTTACTAGATGTCACTATATCTACTTCTTTATTACCATTTCTTAAATATACATACCATGGATAAATATATAATAGGATGCGAAACTGCGGTCAGCATCATCTAGATGTGGTGCTCTGAAATAAGGTGATCAGCGCCCGACGTCGTTGGTAGTGAACATTAGAACTACGTGTTGGGTACATTACCCAGAGTTCTCTATTTATCCGTTCGAGATATTGTATGGGAGAGTCGAGGAGAGAAGATGGCGGACTGAAACTTACTAATAAGTGAACATAAAGTGATACGTGTGTGTATAAGCAGTGCATGTTGAACAGTGATGTTTATGGACGTTGTAAAAATAGTGTTGAATGTATTGTGAAGTAATAGTAATATAATAAATTGAACTATCTACGTAGTTCTTCCAGACTTTTCCATTGTGCTGTACAATAAATACCCAAAGAATACAATCCCAATTATCTAACCTTTTGCCTTATGTTCTGTCTCTGTCTGGTTATATTTTAATCGGGTAGTGTAAAACACATCGTCTCTTTTATCTTCCTGCTGGCTCCGGTAAGAATTTTCAGTAGAAGATGCTGTAAGGAATAAAACTGTAAATGTTTTATTTTAAATTGGGTTAGTTTTGAATATCGATGAGGTTGGGAGGGAATACTTTCTGCGCAGTTTAACATTTTCGTCACCAGGTGCGCTGCTAAATGCATGGAGTAATTACTCTTTTCGCTACTTGGTGCGCTGCTATTTGTAATAAAGCCTCTCCCAAAAATAGATGGCAGCAAGATCAATTTCTACAACAGCGCCTCTAGTATGTGTTACAGGAAACTCGTTAAGTTTCGCATCCTATCATATATTTATCCATGTACATACACTCAATCTCCTTCTCTTTTCTCTATCTGCTACGTCGTAATTTGTGCATTACATCCATATCTAATATGCATCTTTTTAAAATTTTGTAATAATTCACCTTTTGGGATGCGAGGAGACTTGAACCTACGAAGTTGGGTTTATAGGATTTTAAAATTTTAAAACAACACGCGTTAGCCAACTGAGCTAAACAGACACGATGATTAATTAAGTTTTAATATTCCTCTTAAGTTTACAGAAGTAAAATGTGAAATTATTTTAATCACATTAGTTCCGTGAACACTTCTAAATAATCCCTGAAACTTAAAAAAGACGAAAATACACTTTTAAAGTGAAAAAATATATATTAAAATTATATAATTAATTATAATTTGTTATTTATCCAACGCCTTAAATACCATTCTTTACTAATCATGGCCTCCTACATCATGACCTACCTAGTAACGTATTGATTCTAAAATCCATGCCATGGTATGTGATTACATGAGGACTTATTTTCAATACATTTTCTTTTATAAAACATAATTTTTCGTTATGGTCATGGATAAAATTACGTATGGTACTTGTGAGCGTGATCTTTATTCCACTCGTGCAATAAAGATGCACTTACCTCACAAGTACCATAAATAACTATTATACAGTACAAGGCTACAAACTAATGTTTAGTACGTGTAACGAAGAAGGAAATGAATGAGAAAACACAGGACACATTATCACAACCTAAAATTAACTGTCTTCAGAATGTCTCTGCGACAAAGTTTCAAAATCAGGAATTATGTCATTTACTACCAGTCGTAGTTTATCACGAAGGTATTTGTCTGTCAGTCGTGATATAAATTTGGTTTTTACTATTTTAATTGTTGAAAATAATTTTTCATAAACGTAAGTTGTAGCGAACATCACTTCAACAGAGCAAGCGAAAGAACGAAGCTTCGGATATTTATTTTTTTGGCAAAGATTTGAAAGTTCAACAATTATCAAGTCCTTACATCTAGCTTTCATTTGACATCACATAGTAAATCAGTGAGTTCAAATTGAAGAGCTAATCGCATTATTCGTACATCTGCTGAAAAATTGTCGACGTACAGAGATGATGATGATGATGATGATGATGACGACGACGACGACGACGACGACGATAACACTTAACCGTTTAATGTTTCATCAGTAACAGTAGTATAATGCCGTTTTATGTTATACAACCGTTTACTTGTGAACAAATCATATATTTAATATTCTCATCATATTGACAG
Source organism: Periplaneta americana (assembly GCF_040183065.1). Classification (NCBI taxonomy): domain Eukaryota; kingdom Metazoa; phylum Arthropoda; class Insecta; order Blattodea; family Blattidae; genus Periplaneta; species Periplaneta americana. The sequence continues at coordinate 102,503,690 of NC_091133.1, read as the reverse complement.
CAAAAAATGCGTCCTCCCATCCTACTTGGAACTTTCGTACATGGTTTCGAGAGAGACATATGCCACTCGCAGGTCAGAGACAAATACAAATGGAACGGAATTTGACTCCACTGAGGGAGAGGGTGGGGGTTGGCGGAGGTTAGGAGCAAGCGAAATGCACAGCTATTACTGCGAGCCACAATGTCTCGCGAGTCACGTTCTCGCCACGGCTGGAATAAGACATCTACAAATGTTTTTGTGTCCGGACTTTGTCCTGCTTTTTGAAGTAGTTTGTCCTGTTTTTCACTATTAAGGGTATCTGGTAACTCTTAACTACAGATGAATGTTTGAAAAAACATTTCGTCGTCCTTTACAATCCACCAGTAACGATCGGATTTGAACTCGTGAATATCGGAATCAACTTCCAGCCTGGCAACACAGAATTACCGGGGACAACTTCATGTTTGGTACTCTAGCAGCTTTTTATAATTTATTATTTACAACTGAGTATGGTTTCTGCACCGAGCACTGTATATGATTGCCTGTAATTCTGTGTAATAGATTCTCCCATTGCGGATTAAAGTGTCTAATTAGATTAGGAGAATCAGCGCAACTCAAGTGCAGAGCTCAGACACAGCCATTTCACTTGAGTGCTATTATGTCAACAACTGCGAAACGTAGGCCTACTGGTTTCCAAGCAAGAGCACGAAATGCTCCGGGCTCATCGTCACGCTTAGAGTAAAACGAAAGCAAGAGCTGCCGGAGGCAGAGTCAAGCCTAACATCAGTGGATTAACAATAAGATTAATTTTCTCAAAATGACGAAAATACAAGCCCTTATAAAGAAAGGGAACGATAAACGTGCAACATCAACATGACGTCAGCCTTCTATCTAATTCAACATCGGATATCACATTAAATGCCCTAAAGCTGGATTCGAACCCATGAACCACGGTCACCACACAGCGTCAAAGCTGGATTGTAACAGATATCACACATCACGGTCGGCACTGAATTAATTACAGTAGGATACGTTATCTGTTTGATAATCTATCAGCAGTTAATTCAGGAGATTGTCTGAACCTGTCATGAACCAAGGACTTTGTGGTAACATCTATGAAGCCCTGGAGGTTGTCACAGCACTGTTAAGTCATTTTAATAATGCTCATCTTACTCATCTTAATCTCTTTAACAAAACCGTCAAGTGAAGAATAATTTATTTTCTTTAAACCTTCTCTTCTTAAAATCACAATAAATATAAATAAATCATGTTTTATTTAACGACGCTCGCAACTACCGAGGTTATATCAGCGTCGCCCGTGTGTCGGAATTTTGTCCCGCAGGAGTTCTTTCACATGCCAGTAAATCTACTGACATGAGCCTGTCACATTTAAGCACACTTAAATGCCATCAACCTAGGTCGGGATCGAACCCGCAACCTCGGATACGGAAGGCTAGCAATATACCGACTATGCCACTCTGGCCGCCAAAATCACAATATCTAGCAAGATATTTGAATTGGTTATTTTACGACGCTTTATCAACTGCTAAGATTATCTAGAGTCTGAATGAGATTAAGATGATAATGCTAGCGAAATGTGTCAGGGTCCAGCACCGAAAGTTACCCAGCATTTGCTCTTAATGAATTGAGGGAAAATTCCAGAAAGAACCTCAACCAGGTAATTTGTTCCAACTAGAATTTGAACTCGGGCCCTCTCGTTTCACGGTCAGGCATACTAATCGTTACTCCAAAGCGGTGGACAGCTATATATTCTAAAAGATAAATCTTAAAAAGAAATTAGAAACAATAAGTACCGGTAACATATCAATTTTCATTACTTAAATTAGATTTCATATACAACTGGCCACGAATTTGGAGCTGATATTGTGTATAGATCTGATAAAATCATTTATTAAAAACTTCAATATTTCATTAAAATCCAAAATCTTTTTATAATCTTCAATTAGCTATTTAATTACGTTTATCAACTTGAGGTAATCTAGTATTTTCTAACTGGTAATAATGAGATGGTATCTGCCGAAAAAAATAAGATTCGCCATTCGATTGCCTGACATTCATTTCACAGTTCGGAAAACCTTGGGGAAAAACTATTCAAGTAGGATTCAAACCTAACCCCGAGCGATCTAGGCCACGAATACAACTCCCTACTGTTTAATCTAGGCTAGTTGCTTGAAAATCTTAGGAAATGCAGATAAGAATTATATCCACATTTGGTAAATTATTAAATAGGTAAGGTTTTAGATAGTCATTTCCATGTGTATATTTTTAAACGTTAGGCAAGCGTGTTACAAATCGTTTGTTATACGGTAGCGTGCGAAAAATACTTTTAACGCCGGCTTACAACTTTCTCCGATTGTCAATTGTTTCCTACCAGATGTCACACAATCGCAACCAATCAATAAAACGGTTCGAGCAATGACTGGCCTGGTTTAGAAAAAACGACTTTTCGATTAATAAACGTACACAAATTAAATAATTTGCTTCAACAACTATTTTATTGACAACTATATATGAAAACATTAGAACTAATAAAAGAAGAGGGATTATCAGAGTTTGAACCGGAGACTTAATCTATAGTCCAATGCTCTACCACTGAGCTATACCACCCGCAGTTTGGTTCTAATGAGATACATTTTCAGTATTAAATTACAAGGAAGTGGAATACAGCAGTAGAGAAATCGGGAAAATTGTGTCTATACCAGTACGGACAAATGACTGTCTAAAATTAGTTTATGATACACATGTTCAAAAATGACTATTTTGCTCGTAGCGGATGCTTCACTCCTCGATCTACATACCTACTCCCAAAGGCAAATGCCAGTTTTAAAACTTGGATAGCAATAAATTATTATAGTGAGTGATATATTGATTTCTTGAGAACGTAATTTTTGGACTTTGTATGAGATAGGTTTTATACATTTCTGCAAAATGACTGGAATGTTACAGGCTCATCTTAATAGTACCTCTGATTTTTAGCATTAAATTTGATTTTATATTCAACAAAATCTACAATTAAAGACATATTGTAACCCCATTAAAATGTATTAATATTTTTCTAAAGTTTGTTTCTTCAGAACGCGCATTAGATCAATGTACCATACAAAACTAGAATATAAAAAGAAAATTTAGTAACGCATGATAAACGGAATCGCAGAAGTTTCGCAAAATTTCAATAAAATGTCACCAATTCATTCCATAGCAAAGGCATGAGGTACAATTTGTGCATCCCTGGGGGATGGCGGCGACGCCGCTGGGCCGCCGGGAAGATATATGTGCACCTTTAAAACACGACATGCTCCCGTTTTAGGCATTAGTCGTGTTTTGTTTAGGGGGTCTCTTCCTGACGCTGTTGTTTTGTTTGTCGTTCCCAGGCGAAGTAAGAATGAGCACGCGGACCCGTTTCGCTTTTGTTTTCTCTAATTAAATGTAAGTGAACTAGCAATTATCAGAAAGATTAATTACATGAATGAGATATTGTCCAAAGCAGTATTATAATATGAAGTTACAAAATATTACGACTATTAATTATTTATTATTATTATTATCATCATCATCATCATCATGCTTATTATTCGTATTATAATCATCATTATCATTATTAGCATTATGGTAACCTATTATTTGCTAACTCCTGTCGATTAGCTCAGGAATATGATAGTACATTATGCAACGAGCCTATAATGGTAGTAATTAAGACGCGAGTATGTTTATGAAACGAGCACAAGCGAGTTTCATAATTTTCATACGAGCATCTTAATTACCATTATAGGCAAGTTTCATACGACTTTTTTATGTTCGACCACATTTCTAACTTGAAATTATTCATAAGTATTCATGTTATTCTTATCTGACTGGGGAGCGGAACTGACCTTGTGCAATATCTCGTAAATTGTGAGATGTGCGCAGACGCGAAAGTATTGATTTTTTCCGAGAAACCAATGTCATTGACCTTAATATAATCTAGAGAGTAAATTAAACATTAATCTTGATATAACCTGGAAATTGATTTAGACATTGAAAAACCGAGATGACAAATTGAATTTATTTGAATATTATTTACAATTAACGCTAATTATTTTAGTAACAGAACATAACCTTCTGCGACAGTATTGGATTTCCAGTCTCCGTGACGTTTTGCTAGTTGTCTTTCGATTGCATATCCGAGAATAATCGATACTTGCGCTTTCACATTGCTACAATGGTGATTTCTAATTGGTGGAACACCTGAACTTTAATGAATAGGTGTACTTTAATGAGGTCCATTAAAGGGCTGCTACCAGGTGTATAATTACTACATTTCGGCATGCTCGAGCATAAAAAAAATAAATGAACACAAAATTATTATACATAATATTATTATTATTATTATTATTATTATTATTATTATTATCATCATCATCATCATTCTGCTCATTATTCGTATTATAATAATCATCATTATCATTGTTAGCATTATGGTAACCTATTATTTACCAATTCCTGCCGATTAGCTCAGAAATATAAAAAAAAAAAAAAATGAACACAAAATTATTATACATGATAATATTATCATTATCATCATTATTATTATCATCATTCTGCTCATTATTCGTGTTATAATAATCATCATTATCATTATGGTAACCTATTCTTTACTAACTCCTGCCGATTAGCTCAGGAATATAAAAAAATAAATGAACACAAAATTATTATACATAATAATATTATCATTATCATTATTATTATTATTATCATTCTGCTTATTATTCGTATTATAATAATCATCATTATCATTATTAGCATTATGGTAACTTATTATTTACTAACTCCTGCCGATTAGCTCAGGAATAAAAAAAAATAAATGAACACAAAATGATTATACATAATATTATCATCATCATCATCATTATCATTATTATCATTATCATTATCATTATCATTATTATCATTATCATTATCATTATCATCATTATTATTTTCTCTTATTATGATACTTGTTTACATTAACGGCACCAACTTTGGTCAGATGTGAGAAACAATCTCGGTCTTCTGACACTTAGCTATCCCCTCATCTAACCCACTCTAATCCTGTCACATCAGTCAGTTTTCTGTCACTTACCTAATTTAATCTTGCCACAATCCTTGGCCACATGTATCAGTTATTCCCTCATCTTACCTAACATAACGTTTAACTCGCAATATCTACGGAATTTACGGAAATACACGCCAACGAAGAGTAAAAATAGTGCAATACTAATCCCAAGATCAGACGTTATCATTGATCTACCCTATAAAGAATAACCCCAAGATGTCGCTGAAGTAAATAATTATGAGTTACTTACAAATGGCTTTTAAGGAACCCGGAGATTCGTTGTCAGAGATCAGAAAATGGATTATACATTTTTCTTTTTACACCACTATAACCATGCAGAACATTGATTGTGAATGCAGATATGTAAGCACTTCGTTTATTTGATGATAGTTAAAGTTCATAAATAATTATTTTGTTCTATTTCTTCTCCTTCTTTCCTGAAAGTTTGTCATATTTCCTTCTAAAAACCATATTTCATACTGTTTCGTTGTCGACTGCATGTAACGGTCCATCAGATCGCTGTAATTATTCCAGGCGGCTCTTTTCTTGAGCATTAAAATCTAATTACATCATACTTTGGATCAACATACCTCTTACCTAATTTGACTACTTTGTATTCATCCCAACACCTCCGTAGCTGTTGATGTTAGCATGAAACTTCCTATCTTCAATTTCATAATCACTTAGTCTTAAGTCCACATCAGATTGCGAGCAACCCGGATGATCCCTTATGGCAGTGGTTCCCAAACTTGGAGTGTCATGGACCCCTTAAAGTTCATAGGCTACTTCATTTTGAGGATCTCCTAAAATGTTCGTCATAATTGGAGACCATGAACATAGCCCAACCATTAGATGTTTGCATGAAGTAGTTAATTAAGCATTCTTAATTAATTGGTATAGGTATTAAATTGTTGTTTTAAATTTTTTATATAAGCTCAAAATACACAAATACAAAGATAATTACTTTCTGTAATGTTTTCCTCAGAAAAATTAAATAAGTTTTATAGACTTATCGTATGGTTATTAACGGGACAGTTCATATTACCTAGCAGCTGTTAGCTTTGAGAAATCAGATTCGATTGTAGGTACTCTTAATTCAGCTGTGACCAAAACTCGAACTGCGGTAATTACATGCGACAAACAGCCTATGAAGTAAGAAAACTACAACCAGTGGTGGTTCCTGTACTAACATCTTGAGCAATACCGCGGATAAAAATCTCAAGCTTTGCTGTATCACTGCTATCATCAAGAGCCAGTGAATAATATACGATTTTTCTTGCTTCTTTTTTTAACCTTCCTCTTGAATATAATCAAGAATTTTATAAATTCTTCTCTCAATACTTGGTCGAGAAATTCGTAGTTTTTCAAAATTAAAAACTTCTTATGCACAAGTTATTTAAGCTATTTTCATCATTATTCTTTTGAGAAATTCTGTTCTATTTTTTGGCTTTAGAGCACGAGATATTTCAAACCCCATTAAGTAGCTGACTTCCTTACATTTATTTATCTCATTTATCTCTTCCTGGCTATAATTTAATACATATCAATTCCTGGCGTTTAACAGTTCGTTGGTACATAATATTGAATCAGTTTTTTTACGATAATATTATTAAATCATCTAGAAAGATACAACATTTTAGTCCCAGAACAATTTGGATTTAGAAAAAATAAAGGCACAGAAAATGCAACATTTAGTTTAACTGACAAAATTCTGGAGGCAGTTAATAAAAAATTGCAAGTTGGAGGGATTTTCTGTGATTTATCCAAAGCATTTGACTGTATAAATCATAAAATGCTGCTAGATAAATTAGATTATTATGGAATTAAAGGTGTTGCACACCAATGGTTTCACTCGTATCTCATAGATAGGAAACAGAAAGTTGAAATCAATACAACTATGAAATCTGCATCGACATGGGGAACTATTAATAATGGAATTCCTCAAGGATCAATATTAGGTCCCCTACTTTTTCTAGTGTTTATAAATTATCTTGCCCCCCTAATAAAAGATGTAGGTCATCCCATATTATTTGCAGATGACACAAGTATAGTAATTACAGCCAATAACTCCAACACATTCCAATCTTCAACAGAGGAAATTCTCTTCAAAATATGTGACTGGTTCTCAGTCAATAAATTAGTATTAAATTGTAACAAAACTAACATAATTCAATTTAAATCCTGTCCAAAGTCAACGTCGCAAATTTCTAGCGCAATAATTAATAATAGATCCCTATTAGAAACAACAACCAAATTTCTTGGCTGTGACTGTGACTATAAATTAAGATTTTATAATAGTATTAAGTTTTTTGACTTGTTCCATATTCTAGCTGTAAGCATGTATGAATGTTAATAAATACAATACAATACAATACAATACAATACAATACAACACAATACAATACTAATAAATAGTTACCCCATCTACTTTTTTAGTCGTAATCTGTTCCTAAATTACATTCAAGGCAAGGAAAATTATTTCTTCCTAGCCATATTTTAATGACGGGGCATGAACAGAGTTAATTTACTTCTCACTCTTCATATATTCCACAATTAACATTTTTTACATTCTTCTCTTCTTTCGTCTGTTACTGGCATACATGAAATTCCAAGCACTTTCGTGTGTTAATTCGAGTTTTCTTGCTCTCCTTTTCTTTCTTCGTTTCTCCCAATCTCATTCTTCTACCTCACTCCCTTTCTCTCCTTATTTCATCCTTCTGGTCCTGGGGTATGTTGTCTTGTTTATTTCATTTTTCCTGACCTCCAAATCTCTAAATAGAGTGGGCACATTGAAGTAAAATCAAATCAGAGTTAATTCTCAAAATTCAAAACATAATACAAAGGTAATTCAGCACACATTTAATTATATCTTCGCATTCTGTCTCTTATCAACGCCAAAGCCGTAACTAGTAGCCCGGGGACTGTACAAATACACGAAGGCCTATATTGCACTGCTAATGATGCTGGTCACAGTGGTTCCACGACGCCAGCATCCAGTCCTACCAACGTAAACAATCGGAGATTTAAAACGCACGCTTCATTACACCCGTATCCTCGGTTTTGTCGCTAGAGGAAGTTTTTTCTTTTTTTATTATTTTTACTGCACCGACCTACGAGAAAGACTTTCAAGTGAATAGAAATATCTGCCGGCCGGGCGGCTTGCGTATTAAAGCAGAGAGGGTGACGTCATCTTCAAGTTCACTGAACACGCCCGTCGTCGTTTACAGAGATTCTGTTTTGTTTTTACAATGATGACAACCACCCAGTAAGCTATTTATTTGTTTCTAATTCTGATACCTCACTACCCTAGTGTCGTCGCAAAAACTCAATTTCCAGATAATGACAAATACAAGATTTCCGCGTCCCATATAGATTATTGATGTTAGCCCGTTTCTTCTAATTTATTGGAATATTCCACAATCGTAATCAACATTTACAAGTAAATGTCCTCTTTAAGCAACCACAAGAAATAATGACAAATATTTACTTAATAGATAATAAAAAATGCAAATGAAAAGGCGAGAGAAGAATAACGACAGAGGGGAAGACAAAGCGACGGGATATACAAAGAGTTGCTGGGCGGAGATTTCTATATGGGGTGGAGAAAGAGCGGCAAAGGGAGATAGAATGGACGATATGGGGAAGGAGAGTGGGCAACTAATGTGAGGGAGGAAGTAGGCGATAAGCGTGAGAGAGTGAGAGTAAGCGATAAGCGTGAGAGAGGAAGAGTGGCGATAAACGTCAGAGAGAGAGCAATAAACGTAAGAAAGGAAGAGAAAGTGGGCGACAAAGGCAAGAGAGAGAGATTGAGCGACAAAGGCAAGAGAGAGAGGGCGACAAAGGCAAGAGAGAGAGGGCGACAAAGGCAAGAGAGAAAGAGGGCGACAAAGGCAAGAGAGAAAGAGGGCGACAAAGGCAAGAGAGAGATTGGGCGACAAAGGTGAGAGAGAGTGGGCCACAAAGGCAAGAGAGAGTGGGCGACAAAGGCAAGAGAGAGAGAGTGAGCGAGCGACAAAGGCAAGAGAGAGTGGGCGACGAAGGCAAGAGAGAGAGGGCGACGTAGGCAAGAGAGAGAGGGCGACGTAGGCAAGAGAGAGAGGGCGACGTAGGCAAGAGAGAGAGGGCGACGAAGGCAAGAGAGAGTGGGCGACAAAGGCAAGAGAGAGTGGGCGACAAATGCAAGAGAGAGTGGGCGACAAAGGCAAGAGAGAGTGGGCGACGAAGGCAAGAGAGAGTGGGCGACGAAGGCAAGAGAGAGAGTGGGCGACGAAGGCAAGAGAGAGAGTGGGCCACAAAGGCAAGAGAGAGAGTGAGCGAGCGACAAAGGCAAGAGAGAGAGTGAGCGAGCGACGAAGGCAAGAGAGAGAGTGAGCGAGCGACAAAGGCAAGAGAGAGAGTGAGCGAGCGACGAAGGCAAGAGAGAGAGTCAGCGAGCGACGAAGGCAAGAGAGAGAGTCAGCGAGCGACAAAGACAAGAGAGAGTGAGCGAGCGACAAAGACAAGAGAGAGTGGGCGACGAAGGCAAGAGAGAGTGGGCGACAAAGGCAAGAGAGAAAGTGGGCGACAAAGGCAAGAGAGAAAGTGGGCGACAAAGGCAAGAGAGAAAGTGGGCGACAAAGGCAAGAGAAAGTGGGCGACAAAGGCAAGAGAAAGTGGGCGACAAAGGCAAGAGAGAGTGGGCGACAAAGGCGAGAGAGAGTGGGCGACAAAGGCGAGAGAGAGTGGGCCACAAAGGCGAGAGAGAGTGGGCCACAAAGGCGAGAGAGAGTGGGCCACAAAGGCGAGAGAGAGTGGGCCACAAAGGCGAGAGAGAGTGGGCCACAAAGGCGAGAGAGAGTGGGCCACAAAGGCGAGAGAGAGTGGGCCACAAAGGCGAGAGAGAGTGGGCCACAAAGGCGAGAGAGAGTGGGCCACAAAGGCGAGAGATAGTGGGCCACAAAGGCAAGAGAGAGTGGGCCACAAAAGCAAGAGAGAGTGGGCCACAAAGGCGAGAGAGGGTGGACGACAAAGGCGAGAAGGCGAGAGAGAGAGAACGGGTCAAAGGGTGAGAGCGCGAACGGCCAAAGGGTGAGAGCGAATGGGCGAAGGGGTGAAAGCGAACGGGCCATAGGGTGAGAGCGCGAACGGGTCAAAGGGTGAGAGCGAATGGGCCAAAGGGTGAAAGCGAATGGGCGAAAAGGTGAGAGCGAATGCGCGAATAAGTTGGAGAAAATGGTGACAAAGAGGTAGAAGAATGGGCGGCGGGGTGAAGAATGGCGAAGGAATTAAGAAAGAGCGACGAAGAGTACCATGGATGACTGGTCGGGGAAAGGACAATAGGAAGTGGAAGGATGAGATTACAGAAGAATGGGAAGGAGGAGGAGGAGGACAATAGGAGGAAGGCTGACAGACGGATAATGGATAATAGGAGGCAACAAAGCAAGTTAATGATGTATCGTAATGTAGGCCTACTTTTGCATCAAACTTTTAAACGCGAGTTGTCTGCATGATGTGTGCTTTAACATATTATATTCTTATGTTTCACAATAAGGATCACACTTAAAACCTGAATTGAACACTGTATCATTGTCTACGGAAGGAATTTGGAACTTGTGGCGTTGGCCCGCAGACACCCCAGGGATATCACAATTTGAAATCAATAGCAGACTCCGGGTACTGATCACGCAACCTTCAGAATGCGAATGAGGCGTTTAACGGGGTTCTGAACTGAATATCAAGTGAAGCAAGGATCCGAACCACAAGCACCGTCCCGGCTTCGATGTAACGACCTCTTTGCAAGAATTCCATACTCAGGAGACAAATATCAGACGTCCATGTACTCTTATTTAATACAGTTAACACCGAGCGGAGGATAGGTAGAAAGGCATACAAGTACATAGGTTAGTACGCAGTCAGCTAGGCACGTAAACGGGCAGTCCGCCTAGCAGGCAACTTAGGCAGGATCTCAAGCAAGCAACTTAGGCAGGCTTCTAAGTAAGCAATTAGTCAGGCCGTTAGGTAGGAAATTTAAATACCTCGTAAGTAGTTGAGGTAGAGAGGATGCAAGTAAATAATAAGTCTATAAGCAAGTAATTTCAGTGAATAAATATACAGGAAATAACAAAAATACAAGATGTCAACATTTTGTGGAAACATTTCCCACATCTAGGGGATTCAAATAATTATGTCACATGGACACAGGTCCGGAAACGTATTATTTGTTTGTTAGAGCTCTTTTTCTACTTTGTATGATGCAAAAGCTAGTTTTATGTATGTATGTGTGTATAGTGCCATCAGAACTATCGTCTACAATGAAGGGAGTCAGATGACAAGATTGGTGCACAGCTGTTCTATCAATATAGTGATTGACTAACGTACACGATCCAATCTGAGATAAATATACGTCCGACTGTTGTGTTGTACACTTGCATACGACGGCTCCAGCGACACAAAACTAGGCAGTAACACAACTAACCAGGCAGTAACGCAACTAACTAGGCAGTCCCGCAACTAACTAGGCAGTAACGCAACTAACTAGGTAGTAACGCAACTAACTAGGCAGTCCCGCAACTAACTAGGCAGTAACGCAACTAACTAGGCAGTCCCGCAACTAACTAGGCAGTCCCGCAACTAACTAGGCAGTCCCGCAACTAAAACGCAACTAACTAGGGAGTCCCGCAACTAACTAGGCAGTAACGCAACTAACTAGGCAGTAACGCAACTAACTAGGCAGTAACGCAACTAACCAGGCAGTAACGCAACTAACCAGGCAGTCCCGCAATTAAGTAGCCAATTCCGCAATGAAGTAGTTAAGTTGATATAGTAGACGAGGCAAGACCTGTCTTGTGATCCTATCAGCACCGTGTTTGTATCAACAGTGGAGAGGGAAGATAAAGCTTTAGTTTGAGCTGAATTTCCGTGTCCTTAGAGTCATAATACAATAATAACGAACGGCAAACTCTTTCTGATCGTCTAATCCTTCCCTTCTCGTGCAACTCATATGATAGGTCTACCCTCCTGAACTATATGTAGTTTCACTTACACTAACTTTTTATTACTATATAATAAACTCGGTGAAATAATGCAACCCTTGAATAATTATAAGTGAATTGCAGGAAGCATGGTAAATATAAAATATTGCTTTTGTACGTCAAAGACTGCCGATTTTGGAAATCCAAACGCTTTCAGCTACATTTTGAAATAGGACAATAAATTTTCCCAATGTTACAAGATGGCTTATGTTCCTTTAGAATTTCAACTGTGTCCTTAAAATGTGCATTAGCAATTATTAACATTACTTATTATTCAATAAACTGCTTCTTTTTTAATTTGGAAAGTGTTATACAGGTACGGAAAGCTCTTTATAATCAACTATGTAACATAATTTATAAACTATTACAGCAAGAGGCATACATTGACTAGCTGATAGCCGCTGAACAGGATCAAATGACATACTGTGACACATCCGTGTGCATCCATTTCATCAGTTAAGACAAGATCTGCTACATTAACGACTCAGTAATTTAATGATCCTACTTCATCAACGTTAAGTGCATTCAATTGAGATAATGTCGTTAAATTAACACAATCTACCGCATTGTCAGATCTTGGGAGGCGGCCAAATCATGAAAACTTTTGTGACCAACGTGAAGAAAGAACAGAAGTTCTTCTCAATTTTAACAGGTAATAAATTTCCTATAGCGCACGGTAAAACATAATGGAGTGAGATTTTTCATAAGTTGGTAACTGCTGTTTATTTGGTCCTGAAGTTGCAATAAAGACTTGTAACTCGATCAGCTCCCCTCCTTCCTCGCAAGAGGCAATCGTATTTGCTGTCTCCCCCTTTTCTTCATTTATTTCTCCTCTGAATCAGAAATCGGAAAACAAAGATTCGCAGGTAGAAGAAGACTCGCGACGGTTCTATGTTTTCTATATCTGATGTATCGACATAAGGAGCAGAATAAGCATTGGCAACGTCAACTACGTCAGCAACATCAATATATACTCGTTAATTCCACCCCAAAAAATTGACTCTGCTGTGAAGAGAATCCGTTCAGTTATTTCGGAAAAGTAGTTGTACACGAACGAAGAACAGACAGAAATAATCACAAGATCACAATACTATGTGTTCATACTTTGTGTTCATACTTTTTATAATGAGCAGGGGTCCGATTTGTAGGTAAGTAAACACATATTTTTTCTGCTTGTAAATAAATTACTGTAACGAAGATTAAAATTCGGAACAATAAAATCCATAAATTTATATATGAAATTCTATTCCACATAAAAACATATATTCTTACATCATTTCATATAAATATATATATTTTAAATAATTTCTTTGTAAATACATGCCATTTTTCTTTTGTCTACATTATTTATTTTAATTTTTTTAATTAAATTTAAAAAAAATTTCTACGATACTGCGTAAGGTTGCATTTTAACCACTGTTATCAGTGCCTACAGTAAACCTTTAAAACACTAGTGCGTAAAAAAGTAAGTAATCACTTTAGCACTGCTATACATTTTACGCACTGCCAAAGAAATAGTATTGCGAACAAGTGTGGTAAGTGTATTACAACAGACTCGAGGAAAGGTTAGAGAAGTCGGGATGAAGGAGAGAATATGTTATAAACCTAACACATATATTGCATAATATTTTTTGGCCGATCTTAATAAAAAAAATTAATTAATACACTGGTCAACAATGATTTTGTTAAATAAATAATTTCGGGTGTTTCTTATGTATTGCCATCTGCTGATTCCAAAAATGAAGTCAGAAATGTTCCATCACCCACCATTTTTTTTTTTTTTTAATTTTGAAAATAAACTTGCTCCTCTTTATTGGCACTTATGGTGTATAGCATGCTGATTAGAAGGCGTATTTTACATTTATATTTCATTACATTGTGTCAACAATTGACTTGTAACGTTTGGTATTGTTGCCTGTGAATTCACGAATAACAATAATGACATTTCCCTCACAAAATTGTGATTTTAAGGTAAATTCCCCAGATGAATAGAAGCTTTCTTTAAAGAAAGAAGCTAATTCTGTGCTCTCTTCCGTTGTCAATTGAATTGTGACAGAAGTATGTAATACCGTACTTAATAGTGCATCGTAAGGAGTAGTGTATAAGTATATAATGTATAAGAAACATGTCTTGAAAGTGTCTCATAGATAGAAACAACTTCTGTTCAGTGTGTGGTGAGCTAACTTTAAAATGGCAGAGGCCAAATTTTACTCCTCTAGTTAGAAGAGCTTATGACTGTTATTTTAACACAATAGTCCAGAACAAGACATGGGCCACGGAAATCTGTTGTGCTAAATGTGTAATACTATTAAATATGAATTGCTATTTAATAATTATTAATCATTTTTAATTTAAATAAATAGTTCGTTTTTGGACGCAACATTTTCATGTATGATTGCCGTTTGTTATTTGTCGATAGGAGTCATTCATTTGTTATCATTCGTATTTATTGATAGGTGTTATTCTTTTGTTATTATTCGGCGGCGATTGTGAAAATATTACAACCATTACTATTATTATATTAGAAATTATTATTATCATCATCATCATCATCATCATCATCATCATTATTATTATTATTATTATTATTATTATTATTATTATTATTTCCTTGAATATCACTTTCGGTTCGAATTTAAACTGAGGTAGCGGTGCTAAAAGACAAACAGTCTCTATTCAACTTACAATTGCCTATTTTTTTACAGTCATTTGAGCATTCATTACTCTATAATATAGACATTATCTGAATGTGTATGTGTCGAGAGCTGTGCCTTTGCTATTCCCAGACTTTCTACAAGCATCTTCGGAATTACTCTTGCGGTAGTTATTGTTATAAAAACTGAATAGGGGTTTACGTCTTGCAACAAAGCAAGCAAGGAGAAGTTCCTTTCGCTTCACTGAATTGCGCATAGCGATCGTCACTTGAATGCCGGCAGTAAGATCGCATGCAACTGCGACACTCTGAAGCTTTACAGCTTGACAGTTGCAGGTAGACACGTCTGCAGTCAAATAAAACGTAATGTACCCTTCATGCTGTTGTATACCGCGCTATAACAACGAGGTGCCACAGCACCACGCCCGTTTAAACTGGGTTCTCAGAATAACTCCTGTTCACAGTAGAAGTACTGAAGCATGGGTTCGACTTTTTCATCAAATGCAGCTATCTTTCAAATGAATATTTAGGCTACAATTTTTTGCGCATCAAGCGAGTGGTTACAGATAACTTCTGGCTTCGATTTCCAACGAATCATGCGAGATTTGTGATTGAAAAAGGGAGGAAAATTTCTTAAAATGAATGAAGTTCCCAAATTATCTTGTGAAAACTTCCCTTGAAATATCGTACAGAGATACGTGCTGGGAACTGATGCAAAAAAAAATATCTCTCAATATGAACTGCTGACCTTAAAATATATCTTACAAACTGCGGCATAAAACTTGCATATGCGTTTCCACATTTATTACACTGATGGAACACACGTGTTCAACAGTATCTCAGTCAGATATTCTTCGCTTCCCATTCAAACGTAACATTTGGTATTGAACTTTCATTATACAGCGTTTCTATTGACAAAAATAATGAAGAATTACTTACGGTTAACCAAACTATAATAAATCTTGATTACACAACTTTTAACACTATATCACTTCGGAATATAAAGTATATGTACATTATGCTTTCACGTGTTAGTTATCTATGTTACTTTGTTGACTAGTTTCAGCCTGTGGGCCATCATCAGAACTGGGTGGTCTTTGCGCCTTCTGATTGCGTTTCGTATGTGGGTATGTTTGTGTAAGCTTAGTGTAATGTGAAGTCAAAAAGTGTGTGTTCTGAAATTGAGTTTGTGCTGAGAATCTGATGCGGGTGCGTTTTTGTATGCCAACCGAAAAACCAGAAACTAAACGAAACTAGAACAATACGAAATATCTGCAGTGCCTGGGAAAAGTGACATAAGTCAGTTTCCACAAACCTTTTTTGATAATTTATTGACAACTTACGGAACATCTGCTCGCTTGGAAAAAGAGACATAAGTATTTCTCCCATTACAATAATTCATACAGAAAAAAATCAAATCGATATAAACCAGTGTAAGTTGTCAATAAATTATCAAAAAAGGTTTGTGGAAACTGACTTATGTCACTTTTCCCAGGCACTGCAGACATACAGACACACCCGCATCAAATCCTCAACACACAACTCAATTTCAGAACACACACTTTTTGACTCCACATTACACTACACAAACACACCCCCAAGGAAACGCAATCATAAGGCGCGAAGACCTTCCAGTTCTGATGATGCCCCAAAGATTGAAACCAGTCAACAAGGTAACATAGTTAATTAACACGTGAAAGCATGCATATACACTGTGTGTATATACACTTTATTCCAAACTATAATGCAACACAGTCTATAATAGGCATCAATTTGGTTAATTACTAAAAACTTACACAAGTTTGTCTCTACTGTAGTGCTAGGTGTGATGCATTTGAGGAAGACTATGAGGATGAGGAGACAGGATCGGAGGTGGAGACAAGCGGAGCTGGAGACAGGATCGGAGCTGGAGACAAGCGGATCTGGAGACAGGATCGGAGCTGGAGACTGAAGCGGAGCTGGAGACTGAAGCGGAGCTGGAGACAGGATCGGAGCTGGAGACTGAAGCGGTTCTGGAGACAGGAGCGGAGCTGGAGACAGGATCGGAGCTGGAGACAAGCGGATCTGGAGACAGGAGCGGAGCTGGAGACAGGATCGGAGCTGGAGACTGAAGCGGATCTGGAGACAGGAGCGGAGCTGGAGACAGGATCGGAGCTGGAGACTGAAGCGGATCTGGAGACAGGAGCGGAGCTGGAGGCAGGGTCGGAGCTGGAGACTGAAGCGGATCTGGAGACAGGAGCGGAGCTGGAGACAGGATCGGATGTGGAGGCAGAAGCGAATGTGGAGACAAAATTGCAGGAGGAGACAATCGGAGGACGACACAGAATCGGAGGTTGGAGACAGAATCTGAGGAGAGAGAGAATCGGAAGATTTACAAGATGGATTCCAAATTTCCTTACCTGCCTTGAAATAGACACGTAGCTCTGAATGTTGAAAATTTAAAATTATGGTTTATTTAACGACGATCGCAACTGCCGAGGTTACATGAGCGTCGCCGATGTGCCGGAATTTTGTCCCGCAGGAGTTCTTTTACATGCCAGTAAATCTACTGGCTACATGCCAGTAAATCTACTGGCTACATGCCAGTAAATCTACTGGCATGAGCCTGTCGCATTTAAACACACTTAAATACCATCCACCTAGGCCGGGATCGAATTCGCAACCTCGAGCACAGAAGGTCAACGCTATACCGACTACGCTACCCAGGCCGACTGAACGTTGACTGTGTCTACATCCTTGCCACAGTGCAAATAGCCAAAACTTTAGCAGCATAATTATTCTTGATTTTTCTTTGGTAAGAATCACCGAACTTATTCCTCTCTGCATTAAAAGCGTTGTTCACTTTTATAGCACCCCTCAATTTTATCCTAGTTTTGCATCTTTGTTCACATTAAAAGAGTATTTTGTAGTTTCTGGTTGCTATGCAACAATTAGTTGCACAAATGTACGCGGAAGCAGTGGCTGCGTAATTGTGGGTAACCCGCGGCCCACAGTTGAACGAGGCATGCTGTCTGTACAGCCATCGGCAGGCCTGACTGCTCTGCATTGCTGGATCGTTTATTGTCTAATTTAATTACCTACTTATGCAACCTTTCACTTATTCACATAACCTATCACTCACTTTCCATTCATGTATCCCACCAGTTATTCAATTCCCTACTTCATCATACTTTACCCTCCCACCTATTCAATCACACTTTTATCCTCCCACCTATTCAATCACAATTATATCCTCCCACCTATTCAATCACACTTTTATCCTCCCACCTTGTGAATCACACTTTTATCCTCCCACCTATTCAATCACACTTTTATCCTCCCACCTTGTGAATCACACTTTTATCCTCCCACCTTGTGAAACCTTGTGAATCACACTTTTATCCTCCCACCTTGTGAATCACACTTTTATCCTCCCACCTTGTGAATCACACTTTTATCCTCCCACCTTGTGAATCACACTTTTATCCTCCCACCTTGTGAATCACACTTTTATCCTCCCACCTTGTGAATCACACTTTTATCCTCCCACCTTGTGAATCACACTTTTATCCTCCCACCTTGTGAATCACACTTTTATCCTCCCACCTTGTGAATCACACTTTTATCCTCCCACCTTGTGAATCACACTTTTATCCTCCCACCTTGTGAATCACACTTTTATCCTCCCACATTGTGAATCACACTTTTATCCTCCCACCTTGTGAATCACACTTTTATCCTCCCACCTTTTGTGAATCACACTTTTATCCTTCCACCCTTCCACCTATTCAATCACAATTTTATCCTCTCGCCTATTCAATCAAACTTTTATCCTCCCACATTGTGAATCACACTTTTTGTCCTCCCACATTGTGAATCACACTTTTGTCCTCCCACATTGTGAATCACACTTTTGTCCTCCCACATTGTGAATCACACTTTTGTCCTCCCACATTGTGAATCACACTTTTATCCTCCCACATTGTGAATCACACTTTTATCCTCCCACATTGTGAATCACACTTTTATCCTCCCACCTACTCAATTTCACTTTTATCCTCCCACATTGTGAATCACACTTTTATCCTCCCACCTATTCAATCACACTTTTATCTTCCAATCTACTTAATCACACATTTATCTCCCCGTCTACTCAATCACACTTTTATTCTCCCACCTATTCAATCACACTTTCACTCTCCCGCCTATTTAATCACAGTCACACTTTTATCCTTCCACCCATTGAATCACACTTTTATCCTTTCACCCATTCAATCAGGCTTCTATACTCCCACGTACTCAATCACACTTCTACCTTCCCACGTACTCAATCACACTTTCACTCTCCCACATATTCAATCACACTTTTACCCTCTCACCTACTCAATCAAACTTTCACCTTCCCAACTATTAAATCCATCTTACCATCTCACTCATTCAATCACACTTACTCATCTTACCACACATTCAGCCCCCCTGTCTGTATTTATCAATTTCTCTCTATCTCTGTTTCTTTGCCTCTGTTTGTCTGTTGACATCTGTGATGCAAACCATCGCACTATCTATCTGATCTCTACTATATTCTATAAAGCAGGGATTCCCCGATAGTCCATGAAGCTGGGCAATGGTAGAAGTACATATGTAGTGGGTCGGGTCGTCCTCTACTCTCCTGTCTGTCAACATCTCCCTGCTTCTCACTTTCCCGCCAGCTCGCAACAGAATTTCTTTGAAAGTGAAATAGCGTAATATATCACCACAGCATTTCCACTTTCTCTGCTGTTCTATTTTAGTTCGTTCTGCTCATCCTTTTCTTCTCTCTCTCTCTCTCTCTCTCTCTCTCTCTCTCTCTCTCTCTCAATATATTACCGGCTGTTTTTCTTATTCTCCTCTCACCCTTCTGTTCCCTATTCTACCCTTAATTTCTTTCACCATCCTCTTTTCCCTCTTTGCTAATTACTTCTGCCCTTTTCTCTCTTTTTATTCTTCTGTTTAGTCTGCCACCCATCATATTCTCCTCATTCTTATCCTTTTCTTCCTTCTTTACTCGAATTTCTTCACCTATACTTTTCCTAATCAGTCTTCTTTTTTTCTAAACGCCCCAATAAAATACACCGCTCACTTCAATGTTTTATAGCTCGCAAAACGGTAAAATTATTTTTTTAAGAATATTGTTTTATCAATTTTGGATACGGTTTTCAATATGCTTTCAACTACGCTACATGAAAAAATTAAATCATTTCATTTTATACAGAAACAAAGCCAGTAAAATTTACACAAAACATATATCACAGTTATCGTCACCGGGTATACTTTACACAAGGGGGGTAACTTAACACATTTCTAGAAAAAATGTTTAGAAGGCAGCACATTACAGATAATGTGTAGCAACTCCGTGGAACTGATTCTGTGTGACAACAGCACATATGTGTAGTAGACTGAAGTGTGTGCCATTATTAAAGCTGTTATACACAATTTTTCTAGAAATGTGTAAAGTTACCCCCCTTGTGTAAAGTATACCCAGTCGACGGTACTTAAATTCTCAATCATCACCGACACAAAACAATAGAGAGCATTATGAAGAAATTTATCTTGAAAAACTAACAAAGGCAATTCAGAAAGACCAATGAAGAGCAAGGGACAAGGTAATGTTGAAGCTGTAGGGCAATCAGAGATTCTGAATTCTGAGTCCCAAAATCGATATCGAAAACACGCACAAGAAATAGATGTGTGCTGAATATTCCTTAGGAAATTCTGAAATATTATCTCGAACTCTATCATATTAAATATATGTGAAACTCTCGCTAACAAATCGCAACGAGCCTGAATATGTTGAAATGTACATTCAAGGTTTTGTTTTTTTGTTTTTTTTTAATTTCTGCTTTGGTTATTTTATATAGAGATGATTATATAGATGGTGATATAAATATTAATCGATTTGAATGAAATTATTGAAATATGTCGAATGGGAAAAGAAGTGTGTTGTTTACAGAAAGTTCATTCACTTTTTAATGGGTAAGTAAATGCCACAATGTTATATTTTTAGTTCCAATCAATCAGAACAAGTCTTGGAACAGGCTCTTTACTGTCCAAAATGCACTGCTTGGTGAGCTCTATGTGCTACCTAGTTGCACCAAAAACAGTGACTTCCTTCACTTGGGCTTTTCATTCACCTAAAATCTAAATCCATTCGATTTTTTTTCTTATGGAGCTATGCAAAAGGCAATAGTGCAGCTATGATAAGAGTATATTCCCAAGAACAAGTACATACCACATACAGTATTTTATTAGGACAAAATTGAACAATTATTTAAAAAGTATAAAGTTAGGGTTGTATGTGTAAATATTTTGAGAGATAATCAGGTACAGTATACTGAACCACATTATGTAACGAATTTCTCAATCTTCAAAGTTATATTTATACATGAAAAATATCAAGTTTTTAGGTTCGTTAATACTTCCAGGTGATTTATTTTCCCTATGAACGTCTGGATAGTTACGCCGAGGTCCAAGTCTGTGGGGGGTTGTCTATCATCCAGGCTTACAACTAAGGCCTTTGTACTGTAACGGACAACCAAATTAACGTGTATCCAAACACAAACACGCTTTGTGGTATCTTTTTATATTAACAACGGGATTAAATTCATTATTTATTCTGTACTATAATAAGTTCGAATTTCGAACACAGCCTACATGTTTATTCCCCTAAGGATGGTAAACTTCAATGAAACAAAAGCCCTGAAAATAATGTTATGTAAATTATCAATAGTAATCTCACTAGAAATTTTGATTTATCTAGAGAAAATCAAAACTCGAGAGGGATTTAATTGACTATTATACGATTAGAAGAAAGTATATAAAGATTATAAGAAATAAAGTACTCCAATACAATAAAATAGATAATGACTTACTAAAATTCTATTTCATTAATGTTACCTTCACCAAAATGTTTTAACGGAGCAGCCATTTTCAGTCGACTATCTATGCGGGAAACAAATGACGATCGCAAAGGATGTTTTATAGTACCGTAAAGAATTTTCAGTTTGAAATGTTGGCAAACAAAGAAACAAATGCTAGGGCAGCGAAAAAACAAACAAATGCTAGGGAAGCGATAAAATTTAACAAATGCTAGGGAAGCGATAAAATTTAACAAATGCTAGGAAAGCGATAAAATTGTGCAATAAGCAGCCACAATTGGTTGAAAGACGTCCTTTCGTACAGTTCTATTGGTCAAAAGTAGTATGACGTAGTAAAAGTGTAATAGTCATGAAAAACAGTTCTAAGTACTGAACACCGAACAAAGTAATATACAAGAAATCTTGCACACAAATAGATTGCATGCCCGAAACCAGTTTTTCAACAGTAATCTCACTAGAGGTTTTGATTTATCTAGATAAAATCAAAACTCGAATGGGATTTAATTGACTATTACACGATTAGAAGAAAGTATATAAAGATTAGAAGTAACAAAGTACTCCAATACAATAAAATATTAATTGACTTACGAAAATACAACTGTCTTCAAATGTATTATTGTACCATCTCAACATTACGCTAGATGGCAGTAGTGTGTTATGATTAGCTGTTTTCTTGTTATCAGTTGTGCTAACTATGGACTCTTCATTGAACTCTGTAGATAGTTACTAGTCAAGAAGGCTTTGTTGATTCAGTTTCATTTTTATTAAAACATTTGCATTCCACTTCAATTATCCGGATCCCAGTAATCAACGTCACTTGATAGATGATTTTCAATAAATCTTAGTATTAAACAATCTCTGATACGTGACTATCCATAACATCATATAGCAGAAGCTATAACAAACATAACCTAAAGAATATAAACGAAAAAGTTTTAATTAGTGATGATGAAATAAACAAGAAAAATTTTAATTACGATGATTAAATAAAAATAAACATGAATAATTTTGAAAGAAGCAATTATTAAGTAAAATTTTCTAATTTGAATGTTTTAGTGGTTAGTGGTTCAGTTGATGTATTGGACGTGTGCGTAAAAGAAGTGAACTCGTTGATGTACATGGTGTATCTCTCAACTTATTCAGGATTTCCGAATGGTGCTCTTCATTTATAAGTAAATAGAGTTTCAGGAAAGATGCATAGCTATAACCAGTGATCTTTACTAATTCTTGTTCTTGAATGCCAATGCGAGTAATATTTGAAAGTGCTGTGCATCGACTGGAATGGTTCGTAATTTTTTGTTTTTTGACGTCCAGACCAGTGCAGTTTGAAATGTTGGCAAACAAAGAAACAAATGCTAGGGTAGTGATAAAAATAAACAAATGCTAGGGACGCGATAAAATTAAACAAACGCTAGGGACGCGATAAAATTGTGCGATAAGAAGCCATGATTGGTTGAAAGACGTCCTTTCGTACCGTTTTATTGGTCAAAAGTAGTGTGACGTAGTAAAAGTGTAATAGTCTTAACAAAAATACTGAAAACGTTGTATTTCTGCGAAAATCTCATGAAAGATATTTTCAGTATAGCTATACCTCCCCCAATAGTGACGAAAAAAAAAAGAATCAAATGCGACAACACCGACGACTGGAACAAAATTCAAACGGGAGACTGGTAGGACTGGAGGTTGGCACACACCTGAATCTTTCGTTACACTGTTGGAGTCCCTGTTCGCCATTTTTCCTCCACTCGTCGTGTGTTAACGTCAGTCCACGTCTGTTTTATGCGTTCTGCGGTCTGGTCGTTCGTGCCACATGTCCAGAGCATTGTATCATCCTGATTTAAGTGTCCCGGTTGATGAAATGGACCTGGGTAATTGATTGTCAACTTCCTCGCTTCGCGTTTTATTTCGCATTCCTCACTCAATTGCGTCAGATGTATATATTCCCAACCAAGACGAGACAGAAACAGAATTTCTACATTACTGCAGTAGAATCGAAAGTCAAATACTCCATATCCCATTCTGTATCCATTTTCGGCAAATATATTAAGATAAAATATTATACAGAATGTAACGAGAGAAGTGGGAAAAACCTCGGGTATGGATTCCTTATAGTAAAGCTTGGAATCTGGGGACTTGTGTGTCGTGTGCATGAGTAAGGTTACAAGTACAGGGACATCATTTTATTTTGACTTCAATTTTTATTGTACCTGAGTTTTTTAATGTACTTCACTCCCACCCCTCTACTAGTAAACTCCAAGCGTTCTCCACACACAACCGAGGCCGCGTATGCAGTACAGAGTTAGTGAGTATAGTGCGTTCCAGAAAAATGTTCACGTTTTCCAGTGACGAAAGAGCTTTCAATATTGAATCATATTTTCGCACAGGTACTGTCGTCCGTTTGCTTACGTTACATCCCGATTTCCCCCACCTGCTTCTGTTCGCCCCTCTGTAAAGTCTAGTAGCTGGGCTGCATTAGATCTTTTCTGAAAAGATTAATTTCTGTTAGGAATTGGAAGTCTACGTAATATTATACAACTATTTAAAACAACTTAAATAAAAGGGCCTCGTTAAGTAATTAACTGTCACGTGATTTCCCTCCCCCTTCTACGACCCTGCGACAAAACCACTTGAAGGGACAGTAGATAGCATTTCTGAGTAATTTTATCTTTTCGGATCGGGCAGAAGTAAAGACTGAATTTACAGTACGTAAGGTACTCTTTTATAGAGTAGGTATAGAATTATTTCAACATGAGTTACTAGTACGAAGAACGAAACTGGCAATTGGAATTAGTCTATAGTGCGATAATATGCACAAAAGAACTGAAGCCTGTATCGAAATGAACGGCCACCATTTTCAAAAATGTGTTTAAATATCCATATTATGATTATTTTTCAATTTAACTTCATTCTCTATATTGTACGCTAATGTGCTGTAACAGTACAATATACACTGCATAATGAATACGTCCGAATGGATAGCTCAATTCGTGAGTAAAAACACTAAGTATTAATATAGTACTGTATTTTGATTAAACAAAAACCTAATGAAAATTATCAAACTCAAAACTGCGATATTTCCTAGTTTACATAAATGGATGGACTACTTTTCTTCCCTTCTATACTTAGTAAAGTGATTTGTATTTTACGCCAGTATCATCGAACTCCAGTCTTGGAAGGGGGAGCAAGCGGTGTTTCCGGTTCTAGACCTTTAACCCAAAGATATAGCGAGGTTGATATTAAAAATGTTAATAAAATAAAATGATGTCCCTGTACAAAATACACAGAGCTCACGCTGCAAGTGCTCAGGGACAGTCGTGTGTACTAAGAAAGTGGCCACATCGAATGACAGGAAGACAGTCGAGGAAACTGTATCATGTCGAAGCCAATGACATTCAGAGAATTACAGGTAAACGGTCTGAGAGACATAAGGCGATTATCAAACTAAAGCTGAGCAAGCCTGTTCTACAACCACTCTCCCTATTAAAAGAACCTTGCTGAATGTTCAGTTAAAAAAAGTTTCAGATTCAACGCATTGCGCATGCTCAGTAGCCCAAAGAAGTGATACACACGAGATCGCTTTGGCAGTTACTGAAATTCATGTCACTTTAAGTAATGTATCTCGAAAGGCGTTGAAAAAGATGCGATGTAAATTGATCTGTTCTTAGTAGTAGATGAATATTTATAAACCATGCAGCAAAACAGAATGATGGTAATCCAAATAAATCTGCATAATTAATTTTAAAAACTCTTTCCTCAACAGTGTTCAAACCCTGAACTTTGTAGTCTACGAGCAAGCACGCTAGCACAGGTCTATCGGAATGCTTGCGATGAATTGTAATCGGGATTGTCGTACTGTATTGTGTAATATACAGGGACATCATTTTATTTTTACTTCAATTTTTATTGTACCTGAGTTTTTGAATGTACTTCACTCCCACCCCTTCTACTAATGAAGTTCAACCGTCCTCCACACAGATCCACGACCGCATATACAGTCATAGTAGTCTTATAGTAAACAGTACGTTCCAAAAATATGTTCGCGTTTTCCAGTGATGAAAGAGCTTTCAATATACAATCATTTTCGCACAGGTACTACTGTCGTCCATTTGCCTACGTCGTATCCCGGTTTCCCCCACCAGCTTTTATTCGCCAGCTAGTGGCTGGGCTGACTTAGCTCTTTTCTGAGAACATTAATTTCTGTTAGGAATTGGACGTCTACGTAATATTATAGAACTGTTTAAAATAACTTAAATAAAAGGGCCTCGTTAAGTAATTAACTGTCACGTGATTTCCCCTCTTTCTACGATCCTACGACATAACCACTTGGACGGACAGTATATAGTATGTCTGAGTAATTTTATCTTTTCGGATCGGGCAGAAGTGAAGATTGAATTTACAGTACGTAAAGTACTCTTTTATAGAGTAGGTACAGAATTATTTCAACATAAGTTACTAGCACGAAGGACGAAACTGGTAATTGGGATTAGGTACAATAGTCTATAGTGCGATAATATGCACATTAGAACTGAAGCCTGTATTGAAATGAATGGCCACCATTTTAAAAAATGTGTTTAAATATCCGTATTATGATTATCTTTCAATTTAACTTCATTCTCTATATTGTACGCTAATGTGCTGTAGACAGTATAATATACACTGCATAATGAATACGTCCGAATGGATAGCTCAATTCGTGAGTAAAAACACTAAGTATTAATATAGTACTGTATTTTGATTAAACAAAAACCTAATGAAAATTATCAAACTCAAACGCGCGATATTTCCTAGTTTACGTAAATGGATGAACTACTTTTCTTCCCTCCTATACCTAGTAAAGTGATTTGTTTGTATATTACGCCAGTATCATCGAACTCCGGTCGTGAAAGGGGGTAGCAAACGGCGTTGATCCAGAGGTATAGCCAAGTTAATATTAAAAATGTTAGTAAAAATAAAATGATGTCCCTGTATATTATTATTTTTAGGCTTTCATTCGATCTTATTTTCAGATTAATTTCCTGGTTTTTGCATTAGTTGTGAAATATCTTACTGTAATACTATACAAATAATACTGGGTTGAAAACCGTCGTTAAGTCGTATTGTGAACCGTGCTCTGTAAGGAGCTTCAAGAGTCGGGTATTTTTTTTCTCTCTGGGACTGTACCAGTGTTTCTTCCAGCAGACACAGCAGCTCTTGAATCACTATAGAAACGCTCATAATAGTCAGTCTCTGCTGTAAAGTAATACCGATAGTACATTTATCGAAGTTCAGAAATATATTTTAGTGTTAATTCATCCCTGAAAACACTGAATTTAAGATAATCAATGAACCGGCATAGAGCACGTCGAATTAAAGATGAAAGATTGACAGAACGAAATGGAGTACATCACACAAAACAGATTCGAAGCTTTACATCCTTCTATCTACCGATACAACTTATACAGGATGTAAGGGGTATAAGTGCCATTGTTTTAACTGATGATTATTCATGTCATAAGGAAGAGAAAATGCCCTTACAATTTTTTTTCTAATTGCTATATTTAACTAATTATTAAAGTTTACAATATTAGACGTTTTGCAACGTTGTTGGAGGGGGAGAGAGGGTTTATAATTACACAGTACAGCTCAAGCGGGTACAGACAGACCGGTACAGATGCTCTGTTCTAATGCAGGAGCTGACCACGACAATAGGCTACTGTTGTTTACATAAAACGAGCAGCAAATATAAACTTCCAATCTCATTATTAGGACATTATGGTAAATTTACATTTTATGTAACAATATTGCTCCTTTTTTTTATTGTACGTCTAAAAAATAAACAATACCGTAATGGTTTTCTACACAAAATCACACGAACTTTTTTTTCTAATGCAAAATTTTAATCTCTCCCGCTTCCGTAAAACAGTATCATTTTAAACAAATTTCTGTTTGTGTGATTTTCGAAACGGTGTAGGAGACTCCTAGTTTCTAAAAATCGTTGAGAAACTGCTACAAAAGTTCCCCGATTAGGTAACCTTCTTTGAGGAAAATGTTGACGGTACATCCTTCTTGCCTCACTTGAATTACGACGACTTTCTCCATAAATTAATAACATATGAGTCGTTCAGAGCAAAAGTGGTGTAAGTCAAAATTGGGTAATGAGGTTTAAAGTAAAAATTCTGTACAATACACCGCAAAGTAGCAATTACTATATCCTTCTTGCTATCCACCGACTACTGATATTTTAAATAAATTGAATATTAATTGCTACTTTGCGCAGTATTTTACAGAATGTTTACTTTAATCCTCATTACCCATTTTTGACTTACACCACTTCTGCTCTGAACGGCTCATATGATATTCTTAAATTGTGAATGACATTGTAAGTTATTTATCGAACACCCTGTACGGAACTGCCATCCGCTCTGCAGTAGACCTATGGACAGGGAGCTTGAACTTAGCTGACTCGTGCTTACGTCTCTGCAGAGTACTGCCTGCTGAACACGTTGCCACGTCTCTCACGCCAGAATATTAACAAATTTAAGCATGCAATTTTATTTAATTTCACGAAAACGTAATAGAACACACAAATATTTATTTAAAGTAATATTAACTCTGCTAGATATATCTACTGATGTAAATGTTTTCGTAATTTTACTAACGATATAAGCAGTATAACGTAAATAAAATAAGAAAATAATTTTTTTTTCTCGAAAACTATCAAGTTTTGACTCTATATTGTATGGACATATTTTTATCCTGTAGACCGTCCCCGATGACTGTGAAAAGGACGGCACTTAGACCCCTTACTCTCTGTATACAACGGAAAGATTGTGATCGAAAAAAAAAACACAAAAACATAATCATAAGCGTCATATTATCTAAATCTAAATCTCCAGAGTCTTTAGTTAATATGTAGTTCTTTAGATTCGATCCGTTTAGTCAAAATCAAATCAGATTGAGAGAATTGAAATTAATTCGGTAAATTAAACAGTTATCTCTATACTACTGTTGCCTTATAATACGAAGGGACATGATACTGGAGCTACACAACAGCTGTGAGCAGAGGTACGGGATGAAGATAAATGCAAACAAGTTTAAGACCATGGTTATTGGAAGAAAACTAAAGAAGGTAAACATGCGAATTCGATATGTGGCAGTGGATCAAACGGACAGCTTCAAATACTTGGGATGTATTTTAAGTAGTAACACGAGCTGCTAACAGAAGTCTAAAGAAGAATAGCAATGGCATAGGAAGTTCTTAGTAATGAAATGAGCATCTTATGCTGATTTTTGGAAAAATAATTAAGGAAGAGACTAGTGAAGAGTCTTGTGTGGAGTGCGGCGTTGTATGGGGCAGAAACATGGATATTACGACGAAGAGAAGAGAAAAGATTGGAAGCATTTGAAATTAAGATACTGAGAATAGAGTATGTGAAATGGACAGACAAAATAAGAAATTAAACTGTGCTAGAAAGAGTGGGTGAAGAAAGAATAATTCTGAGTTGGCACGAGTTCGATTCCCGCTTGGACTCATTACCTGTTGGGTTTTTTTTTTCAGGGATTTTCCCCAACCGTAAGGTGAATGTCAGGTAATTTATGGCGAATCCTCGGCCTCATCTCGCATTACTAATTCCATCAACGCTAAATAACCTAAATAATGCTTAAACTGATCATGAAATTGGCTGGGTCACTGGTTAATTGTAAGAAGAAACTGCCTACTGGAGGATGCACTGGAAGGAATGCTGAACGGAAAAAAGAGTTCGATGCAGAAGAAGATATTAGATGAAAGACATCATTAAGATATAGGGGCCTTTGTACATGGAGACGTAAAGGAAGGCGGAAAAAAGATAAAATTGGAGAATACTGGATTTACAGTGAATGACCTGACCTTTGACAGAAAACTATGAATGCATGTTGTCTTAACAGCATGAAAGAAGGAAATCAAAAGGCAGAGTAATAAAAGAACAGGAAATTCTATCACAAACACACACATATACTCTCTTTTTCTCTCTCTCTCATGTGTTCCTTCATTTATCTAAATCTCTTCAAAACACACACATACACACACGAATACGTATATACGATCACTGTTAAAACAATGAAATTTTTATATTGTTCCAAAGCTTTCATTTCAGTGAAAACAAGGATATTTTATTTTCCAAATGTTGTTTACATGTATGTTAATTCTGGAGTACGACCACTCCAAGATTTTCAAACCTTCCCCCCCCCCCACAAACGACTATTTCTGTAGTGCTCGGGAAAAGTGACACAAGTCAGTTTCCACAAACCTTTTTTTTATAATTTATTGACAACTTACGGAACATCTGTTCACTCGAAAAAAAAAAAAAAATGCATAGGTATTCTCCCATTACAATAATTCATACAGAAAAAAATCAAATCGACATAAACCAGTGTAAGTTGTCAATAAATTATCAAAAAAGATTTGTGAAAACTGACTTATGTCACGCAAATCTAGTCTTTCAGGTAAGGCTCCCTGTAAAGCAGATTTGAATAATTTCAAGGGAAAAATTGTTCCGGGGCTGGGTATCGATCCCGGGACCTCTGGTTAAACGTACCAGCGCTCTTTCCAACTGAGCTACCCGGGAACTCCACCCGACACCGTCTCAACTTTTCCCTTTTATATCCACACAACTCGCGTGGGCTGACGAAACGCCAGAGACCCACATCGAGTGCACACAAACTCTGTGTGACTTGGAATTGTGGTTTTCTGTTAATGTACACAGTGACGTAAATATTATGCAAATCTAGTCTTTCAGGTAAGGCTCCCTGTAAAGCAGATTTGAATAATTAATTAATTATGTCACTTTTCCCAACCATGCAGATTTTATTCTCCATTTTCGAAAGGAAAAATGAAATAATCTCTGAAACAATTTCGACATAACTTATCACAACCTAAACTAACGTAACGTAACCTAATCTTAACAAACCCAAGCAAAATTAACTAGTCTAAGCTAACCTAAACTGACCTTAAAAGCTAACCCAAGCCAACTTAACATTACCAGATTAGATTAGGTTAGGTTAGGTTATGTCAGATTAGCTTTGCTAGGATTAGTTAAGATTAGATTAGGTAAGGTTAGTTTAAGTTGCGACAGGTTAGGTTACAGTCGAAATTATGCGTTTCTGAGATTCTTCTATTACCTTTCGAAAATGGAGCATAAAATCTTCGTTTGTGAAAAAAAAAAAAAAAGTGCAAAAAACGTGGGGTGGTCGTCCTACAGAATTTCCATTTATATCTCCTTCAGAAGCAGAATGTAAAAGAGACATTGAGTAAGGGAGGAAAATGAAGAACAAGAAAATAAGAAAATGAAAATGCGTATGAAAACGGGAATAAATACAAAAACGACGGAAATTATTCAATTTCGCACACTCTTTCCTTGACGTTTCTTTCTACCTCCTTCTCTCAATCCATTCTCATCTCCCACCCTCACCCTCAGTCTCCCTAGCTTACGCATTCACACACACAACCATTTCCAAAATAGCAATAATGTTTCATTTAACTTTTAACTACGTACTGTTAAAACTTGAAAATTGTTTACGCATTCTACATAGCACATTACGTAATATAGATAAGTATGGTAATTATAATTACTTTCGCATTCGTTTGGAGAATGCATCTTTCAGCGATTTTACACGAATATTTGAGTCTCGAGTATGATCTGTCCTCACGTTATTGGAAATGCTTCCTGCAACGAGGCCCACAGTTAATACCACAGTGGCCACTAATTTTCTCCGAAATACCTATGAAATTCGCAACACAAAACAATCCTAAAAATATCGTGATTTGTTTTATGACTTCTCCAGTCGAAGAGTGACAGGAAGATCAAAGAGAAGTCGTTAATAATTAATTTCCTCTCCTGTGTGGAAAACCAATTTTAATGAATTTTTACATAGACTACTGTGTTTTTAATTTTTATTTTAAATTATTCCTGCATTATTTCCTCTAAAGTTTATAACAATTTCATTAGAGTTTTTCTCTACAATTTTTTCATTAAAATTGCCGCGTAACGTAAAGAAATTAACAAATTTAAGCATATTTACTTTTAACATTTACAAACAATCTAAAATAGCTTCAAAATTACTGAAAAAGAAAACTCCATCTAACAGCGGATAAAACGGAGTTTTAACTTCGCCTGGAAATCACGATCATAGGTTCGAGTCTCGTTTAGGCTGTTGATGTTCATTTTAAGCCGGACTAATAATAAGAAAGACACGCTTTCAGTTTTCCCAATAACGGGACTGCCTCATTGGATAATGCATAACGAACACACAGAGTGAAAAAGAAACAGATCACAAGAGAGAAATGTGGGGAACGAACAAAAAAGGGAAATTAAGTACAGGAAAAATAATAGCATACATACAGTATAACAGGCCTAAACATAGTAAACAAACTGAATAGACGTTCAAACAAAAGTTCTTCCTTTTTAGAATGTTGAATCCCGCATAACTATTTAATATACAGTATAAAGTCGAAGGAAGCTCGCACGTGAATTTTGGCTGAGTTTTTTTTCTGAACTGTAGTGTCGAAAAAACAAGATAAAACTCTTAACTACTTCCATTAAGAATATCTTTTCTTTCTTAGATTACTCAGCATCATAGGCACACTTTTAAGAAATTACAATCTTTCACACTGGATAGACACGTGACTGAACTCATGTAACGTGTGGTTAACACGGCGCTAAGCTGGTTAAAATTTAATATGAAAATTTGC
This sequence comes from Periplaneta americana, assembly GCF_040183065.1. Taxonomy (NCBI): domain Eukaryota; kingdom Metazoa; phylum Arthropoda; class Insecta; order Blattodea; family Blattidae; genus Periplaneta; species Periplaneta americana. The sequence continues at coordinate 102,471,355 of NC_091133.1, read as the reverse complement.
GTAATACTTTGTAAAAACACGTTAAAGAATATAACGAATGGGAGATAAATTATTAAAGATTTCTCAAAACTTTTTAAAGTAAATATACGATAAAACTAAATAATTAAATTAATCTTAATTACAGTCAACAAAGTAAATAGCAATTAGTTTCTGAATTAGCTTGAAGCCTTTGAAATGCAAGTTATTTCACAAAGAAAAGCTGTGTATAAAAACTTAACATTGCTCTGTAAGTTTATTCCACGACCTCAAATTACGAATGTCAATACTGAACCAATAAAATAAAATGGTTAATATTTAAATCCCCTTCTATATAATCATAACATATTTATATCAAATGATAAAAACGAAACAAAAATAATGCAAACCCTGTAACTACAGGAAGTCAAGAAGAAAATTGAATTTGAGATCTTTTAATTATTGCTGTCAAAATGAGTAGTTTATATTTCAAGTCTATCTTTTGATAATTCTTAGCCAACCGTACCGAAAACTTCGGAAGTCTAACTAAACATGAACGAGTTTAGACCCTAATAGAAGGGGACAAAATAGACAGATGACATAAAATATGCTCTCGTTTGATGCAATGCCCTTCTATCGGTGTACAAAAGACAAATACATTTTTAAAAAATGCGAGTTTTATTTCCCAACTGCCCCATTCGACACCGTATCTCTACCATTTATTACACCCGGTCGACACGAAATGCCAACAAATCATTTTTAGAGGCTGGATTGATAAATAGTTTCACTCTAAAATAAATGTTAGCAGCACATACAGTTACCTAGCAACAAAGGCACTGATAAGAATTCAACGTGCGTTGTTTGAATTTTCTCGAGGTCATATACAGTTAATGGGGGGTCAAAGGGGGAGACCCATTAAATTTCCATATATTAGAGAAAAGATGAAGAAAAAAACTTCTCTGTACTCCCTCAATAGACGTTTAAAAACACGACATTTATATCAACACACTGTTAGCCTCGGAGGGTTTACACAATATAGTTAAAGACTTCGTGCTCGAGGGATAAAAAAAAAAGAGCTACAAGAGAGTAAAGTGCTCTTAATAAACAGAATACTGAAACAACTAACCTGTCTCTGAAGCGGAGATTGGAGTCAGGAACACCCAGAAGAAAACAGCCAGGAATAAAGTCTGCATGGTTATCGAATTCCGACACATGTCTTTGAAAATCAGTCCAGATTTTTGGATGAACTCTTAAACACAGATATTCATATTTTTTTCCCCGTTGGCCCGCAATGTAATAGCCAATAGATAGGCCATCGATTTTCAGTGGGTGGAACTTAGGCCCGGAACAGAGGTCCTCTAGTGCACTCTATTCTCATGACGTTCTGATACCGGCAAAGAAAAATTGCTTCTACTTGAACACTTTCAAATATTTACAAATTGCATTAGTCACATTTTTGTAACACAGGTTAAAACACAAGAAAAACCAGCACTAAACATAACCTAAAACACACCAAATTGTTCAGATACTCGTGTATGACAATATAATTATCTTATTTCAGATGGCTTTGCTCGAAATTATTTCAAATCCCGCGAATATATTTATTGTTTATATATGACACTTTCAGCACACCACGACACTATAGCCTTGATGAAAGTCTTTTCCGACACTTAAAACATAAAAAGGCTATTCATTTTAATTATAATATATTATTTTATATCACGGCCCCCTCCAATAATACAGTAATTTATATTGCCGTTCTTTTATTTGATGAGTTTACGATAAAACACACCAGATTTCGTTCGACGCGCGATAGTCTTTTTGTTCGCTATATAAATAAATACGCGAGCAGCGTTCAAGATGTCTGTAGCTTGTCTGTATGAAAGGAGGAGATGCAGCCGTAGTGATGATAATTTTAGCAGCTCCCCCACACGCACACACGAGACGAGCTTTCACTCACTGCTTCCCTTCGCTTACTGCCTGCCACACAGCCTGGCCACTCGGCTAGTTTCGTCTGAGTGGAGAGAGAGAGAGAGAAAAAAATGATAAAAAACAGGGATGTTAGCTGTCTCGCGCATGCTCGCTGACGGGCAGGCAAGGCACCCCCAGCCAACAACGTATATGGTGTGTTCCAGCATTGTAGGAGCTTATAAGAACTGGGGAGGGCACATCTTGAAGCAACTCGCGTCTTTTGTAGAGGAAATTAATTCGCAGGGCCCTGAGGCCACAGTTTTAAGATTCTAAACATTTCATTTCTTCATAACCCGAATTATCAATTTTAATTAGAAGTTTAGACTTATTTCTTATAACTTGACGCAAATAATGAAATTAATTTATAATGTTTCTACTTTAATGCATTTCTGTCGTTTTTTTAATTTTGACGAATGTACTAAGTGTAGGTCTATATCATTATAAACATGGTTTCATCCGCTATTTTTTGTATCGAAGCATTAATAAAACAATAATAAAAATACCATATTAAATTTGTAATGATAGGTAGTATAACAACATCCACTGATCCCAGGCTAGGGGGGATCACAAATGCGTCTATGTCTAGTGTGTATGTCCATAGAATCGTTCCCTCCTCTGCAGACATTGGTATGTAAGATCTGTAAGAGGAGAGGTTAAACGATCAATTAAAAAATGAAAAGAAAAAGAAACGTAGATCGACCATTATGTACCACTGGTTAATGTGTGGAGATTATGGTTCTGAGTTCGAGTCTCGTTTCGTGAACAGATAATTCTACGTGGTAAATGCCATGTTTTGTATTTTCTTAACCCTTTCTAACCCAAATTAAATTTACAAGCAATCCATGTTGAAACAAATAGCTATATTAGGACCAATTCAGTGACCAAGTTACGGGAGTGGCAACATTTGAAACAAAACTATATTGATGAAAATGTATTGAAATAGAAGTTATCCAGCAAAATTTACCTTCATATGTAACACACAACTATATAAATGCTATAAAGTTAATTATTGCCATATGGTATCTATAGGTAAAAAAGGGTTAAGTAGGTTCAGATATGGATTCGTGCTGACGTCATGTCACGTGATTCTCAATATGTTTTCGTTCACTAAAAATAAAAAGAGTTCAAAATATAGGCGTATATTAAATCCCACTACGCTATTGAAAATCTATAGACATATTTAACTTAAAATTTGTTACTTTTTTTTTAATAGAAATTAACAATTTTATCCCACAACATCCCTATTATTTTTGTCCAATATAAATAAAAAGAATTCGAAATAAGGGCCCATTTAAGTCCCACTGCTTATTTAAACTCTGTATATGTAGATATTTAACGAAAATCAGTTACTTCTTTTATAGATATGACATTTTTACTCAAATATCTAGGATAGCATTATTAATTCATGTAACCAAGGACGAAGTGAAACGTAATCACAGTGCATACAACTTAGTTGTACAATAGTTTTCTTTAATTGGTTTATTTTACGACGCTTTATCAACTGCTAAGTTTATCTAACGTCCGAATGAGGTGAAGATGATAATGCCAACGAAGTGAATTCAAGGTCCAGCGCCGAAAGTTACCCAGCATTTGCTCTTTATGGATTGAGAGAAAGGAACTCAACCGGGTAACTTGTCCCAACCAGGATTTGAACCCGGGTCCTCTGGTTTCACATTTCAGACATGCGAACCGTTACTCCACAGCGATTAACTGTACAAAAATGACAGTATTTTAATCATATAGTGATGTATCGGAAATATAAATGACGTAATTGTTCAATCCTTCACGAAATGTTACATTTTCATCAAGTGAACATTGAAGTGGCCCGCCGCGGCGGGTCTGACATAGCGTACGTACTGCACATCCAAGCGATCCGTGGTTAGATTACCTGCGTAGACAATGGAAGAAATTTATATTTTGACTATGAAGCTGGATAATTGTCCGTTGTCTTGTGATTGCCCTGTGATGTCTCTGCGGTGCCCTGCGACGCGCTAATCCACATTCAGGGATATCCGCAGTGTGTAGATGTCCAGTGTTGATTCATGTACATCATCAGTAATTATAACTTCGTCCACCGCTGTGCAGTAATGGTTAGCATGACTGGCCGTGAAACGAGCGAGCCCTGGTTCAAATCCTGGTTAGAGCATGTTACCTGATTGGGGTTATTTCCAGGGTTTTCCCTCAACCAAATGAAGCAGAATTTCGGGATAACTTTTCACGTTGTATCTCGGATTCATTTCGCCATCATTAATTCACACATCATCATCCATCATCTAGCCAGGGTTAAGTTCACTTGTATAACAGCGCGTCCATTCGCTACCCAATCATTCACAGAATAGGAGTGCTAAGCACAATAAGCCTCAGGCTGCAGTGCAAGCCTTCGGGTCCCTCCTGCGTACAAGAGAAAAGGAAATTATGGGCCATATTCATAGACATTCTTAGCGCGGGCTTCCTGTGGATGATCAAAGAACTAGCGTTTTTCGTATTCCTAAACCAGTGTTAGCGATATGATATGATATGAATTCTGTACAAGTAATCAGTCGATAGCCGGGGCTAGTTTAGCACGCTCGTAGCGCGGGCTAGCGAAATGTCTATGCATAGCACCCTAAGAGTTAAGCATAGCACCCTAAAAGTTAACTTGTTCATTTGTATTTATGTGAAGAATGTGTTCTGATGGGCATCTAGCCTGAGTACTTTTCTGTAAGTCATAATAAATAAATAAATAAAATAACGCAATTAATTATTAAAACAAAATAGCGAATGTTAGTACAGATTGGAGAAACTTTTCTTTTTCGGATTTATTTTGATACAAGGGAGAATTACGTTCAATGGTCTGTTTTTTTTTCTATACACTTCAAATACTTGCAATTAACATCATAGGTATTACATCATCGTATTTATTTTAAGACATCTCGTTGTATTCTACCATCATTCTTGTTTCAAAATTTTCCCTGAAGTAATACGTATATGTATTTCATTTTTTACTGTTAATTGGACATTTAAAATTGAACTTTTATTTATATAGTCTTCATTTCCGATCGTTGCTGCTACATTGGTTGAGGCAGGCAGCTTTGTTGCTACGGGCAGGCTACGATCGTGAGTTTGAATCCAGCCTAGGGCATGAGATGTTTCTCCGTTATGAATGTGATGGCCTGTTTTTGCTCTAAGGCAGCGTTTCTCAAAATGTGTTCCGCAGAATCTCAGGGATCCGCGAGCAGATTCTATGGGTTCTGCGAGTCCTAAATAGTTTATAAAGCGGAAAGTCTACTGTAAAATGTACAGAAAAATGTGGCTCAGTAAATTTGGTTCAGTAATAATATGAAACATCATCAATAATAATAGTAATATGAATTATTATTATTATTATTATTATTATTATTATTATTATTATTATTATATTTTAGTAGGTTATTTTACGACGCTTTATCAACATCTTAGGTTATTTAGCGTCTGAATGAGATGAAGGTGATAATGCCGGTGAAATGAGTCCTGGGTCCAGCACCGAAAGTTACCCAACATTTTCTCATATTGGGTTGAGGGAAACCCCCGGAAAAAACTTCAACCAGGTAACTTGCCCCGATCGGTAATCGAACCCGGGCCAACTGGTTTCGCGGCCAGATGCGCTAACCGTTAGACCTACTCCACAGGTGTATTATTATTATTATTATTATTATTATTATTATTATTATTATTATTATTATAGCTATTGTTATTAGATAATTATTATTACAGCTATTGTTATTAGATAGATCCTTTCTTCCGCCCTTATCAGTAATGAACAAAAAACCTCTGTCTGTTCGCCAGCTGTCTGTCATCGGGGCGAGGAGAGGGGAAATGCTGCTAATTGTAACGTCTGACTCTGGCCCTATACCTTCCACGTGCTTTACTAGAGACGGCAGAAGTCGATTCTTCCCCAGCAATCATTTTCACTTAATTTATTACCAAAAGCAACTATCGCTGGATAAAGACTGACTGACAAATAACGTAACTGAAAAATTCGTGAAGAAATGAACATCTTTAACCTTTTACAAAAGTTAAGGATTATTGAAAAAAAAGGAACGATCATGTTTTTAGAATGAATGAGAAAACAACTCCATTGTAAGCGATGATATACAGAACTAGAGGTGGCGTAGAAGCCAAGGAAAATCCTTCAAAAAATGGACTGATGAACAACAAAAATTATACATAAAAGCAACATAGACCCACACTAAAAGGCGGCTTGGATTCGATCCCTGGCAGGTCATGATGGGATTTATGTTGGAGAAAGCAGACGCCGCTGCAGGGTTTCTCTCGGGGTACTCCCATTTCCCCCAAGACTCTCCACTTTCTCTCATTTCATCTATCATCTGCAATAGTTAAAAACAGACTGGGGTGAAGTCTTGGGGGTTGTACATGTTTCCGGTGCTGATATAGGAAGGTCTTGAGGCTCCGGGTCCCAGGGACTTATCAGGCATTCGTCTGAGGATGAGATATGTCTCCATCAGGGCTGAAGCAGTGGTGGAAAGGGACTTGTTAACCTAGCTTCAATGCCCCTCACCATTTCCATAGCTTCTTTTCCCTACTCCGCAATTTACGTCCACTCCTCATCTTTCACCTACTCCGAAATTTACATGCATCAGTTTTTAGTTTATTTATTTATTTATTTATTTATTTATTTATTTATTTATTTATTTATTCATTCATTCATTCATTCAGTCATTTATTTATTTATTTATCATAATTTATATTTAAATTTATATAATAATACAGAACAGAACGGAACATATAATACAGAATAATACATCATACAGAATATAATTATTGCTACAATATAAATAGAAATAAAAGAATAAGTTTGCTCCGCAATTTACATACGAAATTAACGACCGATCTAATCTTACTCCGGAATCTACAAATTTCGTTACTGCCTTCCCCGATAAACCGATGATGGAATGTTCAAGTTTATGTTTGCGTAAACATATGAGAAAATACTAATCAAAATTTACTATATTTAATTAAAATTATTTCATGAAAAATGTATAACTTCATTCCAATAACAACCTCGTTTCTATGAAGAGAGAGACACCTTTCTTTAAAGACGATATACTAAAATACAGTGTATGAAAACCATCGGACGTGGATTGAAATCTCAAGATAAATATTGTGTTTGTTTAATTCATAATCTTGATATAGATGCATTGATTGTAATAATAAAATATTGTGATCTTTTAAGTCTCAACACGTGCGAGTAACTGGAAAAAAGTGTATTTTATGACATTTAAAATAAAGCATCACAGCAATGACATTAAACGTTAAATATTGCTTTGTAAACATTAAGTGAGTGGTAGCATCTGAAGTCTCTTTTTTTTACTTTTCAGGTTGAGAGCACCTAGCATACAGACTAAAGCATTTTGCAGGAAAAATAAATTGTACAACTACATCGTCAGTTCTCATTATGACAGTCGTGCGAACCATCCATTTTCACTAGAAAAAGAAGCGTTGTACCGTATTTACATATATATTTGCTTTTGCTTTATTCACTTGATCTTTTCCGTAATTTGTTAATACTCGTGTTTTGAACGTACTTATGTCTTCCAGCTTCATTCTTTATGTTTATGTCTAACTTCCCACCACGTCTGTGGCCGAGCGCTAATGAGCTGGTCTTCGATTCAGGCAGTTTGGGTTCAATCCCCGGCCAGATTGTAATGGAATTTGCAATAAGGAGAGGGAAGTCTTCTTCCCCTGACGTGCAAGTAAGTTTCACGAGATACCAAATGGCCTAAACTCCTACTACTACTAGTTCTGTTGCTACTATTACTGCGGTCAGGGTGCAAGAACTGCGTGAACAATCATAAAAATCTCTTACTTGCTTGCGTACTTGCTTACTTATGGCTTTTAAGGAAACCGGAGGTTCATTGCCGCCCTCACATAAGCCCGCTATCGGTCTCTATCTTGAACAAGACTAATCCATTTCGTACAATATTCTGCTCACGAGACATAATCATAAACTTTGTCTTTTCGGAATTTACTTCAAAACCTATCGCTTTACTTGCTTCAAGTAAAGTTTCCGTGTTTTCCCTAATTGCCTAATCGTTTGTTGATTTTGTCCTAAAATATTCACGTCATCCGCATAGACAAGCAGCTGATGTAACCCGTTCAATTCCAAACCCTGTCTGTTATCCTGGACTTTCCTAATGGCATACTCTAGAGCAGTGGTCGTCAGCACTCGCTGAAATGTGCAAAGGGTACGCGGTGCTGTCCGGTGTGCACCGTCGTGCAACAGGGAGAGATAGAGAGCATAACCGTTAGCTGCTATGGAGTGCACCCTAGAGCACTGCGTTTGCCGCGGGTAAGAAACTCTAGCCCCAGCGTGCTCTGTGCTGACGACCCCTGCTCTAGAGCAAAGTTAAAAAGTAAAGATGATAGTGCATCTCCTTGCTTTAGCACTCAGTGAAAGCCACCGGCGTGACTCAGTCGGTTAAGACACTTGCTTGCCGGTCTGAAGTTGCGCTCGGGCGCGGGTTCGATCCCCGCTTGGGCTGATTATCTGGTTGGGTTTTTTCCGACTTTTTCCCAACCGTAAGGTGAATGCCAGGTAATCTATGGCGAATCCTCGGCCTCACCTCGCTAACAAATCTCATCAACGCTAAATAACCTCGTAGTCCATACAGTGTCGTTAAATAACCAACTAAAAAAAAGCACGCAGTGAATTGGAAAAGCATCCGACAGAAACTGGCTCATAAAAATCTCTCTGTTTAAAATATGAAAAGTGACAAAGAATGTCTCCTGACAATTATTCCTGAAGTTAAGTGGCATTGCATGATTTTATTTAAAATAACAGCCTAGTGATTTTTATCTAAAATTACTATATGTCATATGCATCATTCCCGGATAAATTGATCCACAGCTAATCAACGGATATGAAAAAGTCTGAAAAATTTAGTAAACATCGCTATACACAGACATACAGACAGACAAACGACGTACTCAAAACTAAGTTTATGGTGTCAGAGATGTTGTACAGTGCGTTTCCGCGAAAATCTTTAAATAGATTTCATTGAGCATTACAGTATTTGTCTTTCATAATTCGTGCAATGGAAAAGTAAAATATGTACTGAAAATAATCCATTGTTATATCAAAATCTTGTGGATCATCACATTTACTTTAAGGAAAATATTTTTTACAGAATGAAAATTATAAAATACTACAAGTGGATGGTACAAGCGAGAAAGCAAAATAGTAACACCACAGTCTAGTACATACAGTCACGAAGCTTGAGGTGTGAGGGTGCTAAGGATAATAGACTGTGCAGGTACTATTTCGCATTTTCTGTAATGAGGCGATAGCAGCGATCCTAGTGGTTAGCAACTATCTATGGATGCATATTTACTATGTATTGAGCTTCGTGACTATATAATTATACTAGACTGTGGTAACACTAAATACGTCAACATAAAATTGAATATTTGTGCATAATCATAATATCTCTACATAAATCATAACTAAAACTAGACGAAATAAATGAATCAATAACTATTTTAAAGAAGTAAAATCGGACGTACAAATTAATGAACACTATTCAGAATATCAACATTCATAATGCTTCTTGTAACACTGCATTAGTATTTGGAAGACATACAATGTTGAAAAACCAATAACGCGTGCTTCAGACTCACCATTGATTGAAGAAGGACCTGAATGAAAACAGTTATTGTCTGTCCTCAGATGGTACTTCAAAACGCAATAATGTTGTAGAATAGCTTGTCGTTGAAAATATATTAAAGTTTTTCAGGCAGGTTGAAGGAGACGATTGTGTCTTTACCAAAACTTTGACTGAGTGTACGCCAACAGTATCTCGTTTTATTTATTCTTCTGAACAAGCAAAAACATTCTCAGGAGATCATCTGGCGACAATACAGTAATAGTAGAATGCGAGTCTATGGCCATATTTGACATTATATTCGAAGTTCACGGGTTCGAAACCCGGGAAAGAGCTCAGGATTTTTAAAGCGAAATAGAAATCTTTAGAGGAAAGTCGGGTAGTATCGGACATCGGGTAATATCGGACAGTGAGTTTCTTTCATCTACTACACGATGATAGTACCTGATTGACATGGTTACGTTTCTGTGATGTCGCATAGAGAAACGTAACCATGTCATTCAGGAACTACCATATGGTGGTAGTTGAAAGAAACGCACTGTCCGATACTACCCGATGTCCGATACTACCCGACTCTCCCCTAAATGTCTCTTTCGGAATATAAGACAAGACGGAAGTTCCGTATCAGAAATTACTTTATCTACCTTTTCTCTGACTGAGGGAGTTCAAGAGCTAAATTTATCGACCATCTATTCCTCACCCATAAGTTCCTTAATTTTCGGACAGATTTCTCTACAGACAAACGTCTTTATTGGAAACAGGACATAATTTATCCTTGCAGATGACAATTTTATTGCCAGTGCAATAATCTAAATTCCACAAATAAATATCAAAAGTTATCTGCAAAACCTCTCGCACTGGTGTCTAAAATGGAAAATAAATATTTTTTTATCCTTTAAACTTAAACGCCTTCGACGGATTTGAACCCAAGAATCTTGTATCAAATTGCTATGCTATTACTCACCCTTCAGAGGAGGACACGGATTGATCCAATGTACTGCCCTGAATGGAATGGTGTGCATGTCCTAAATTTATTTATTTTATTGTATTGGGTTATTTTACGACGCTGTATCAATATCTCAGGTTATTTAGCGTCTGAATGAGATGAAGGTGATAATGACGGTGAAATGAGTCCGGGGTCCAACACCGAAAGTTACCCAGCATTTACTCGTATTGGGTTGAGGGAAAACCCCGGAAAAAACCTCAACCAGGTAACTTGCCCCGACCGGGATTCTAACCCGGGCCATCTGGTTTCGCGGCCAGACGCGCTGACCGTTACTCCACAGGTGTGGACTCATGTCCTAAAGCCCCCCTGCATACAGATCCCTCTGCGGGCCGCCTCCGAACTCCCCTGCAGCCTACACGATCCCTTTACCTTTCCACATAGGAATCACCGCGGTCCGTCCTCCCTGGTTTCAGGAGCTACAACGAGCTCAATGGAGAGCCCACGGTACATAGCACTACCACCAACAACGAATGACCACATATCCACTGGGTCCAAGCCCGAAACCTAGGAATGAAACGGAGATGATGATGATGATGATGATGATGATGATGATGATGATGATGAAAGTGGGAAAGTGTAATTATGGTGGCGAAATGAGTCTGAAGTCTAACGCTGGAAGTTATCCAGCAATTCTGTTTCAATTGGTTGAGGGAAAACCTCCAAAAAAAACTCAAAGAAAGTAACTTGTCCGAACCAGGATTTGAACCAGGCACTCTCATTTCACGGCCAGACGTACTAACCGTTACTCCACAACGGTGGACATCCAATGACATTGGTTCACCGAGTAAGAATGGAATAATGAAACTTTGATACGCTATCGCTCTAGTTTTGAAAAAAAGAAGACGTTGAAGATTATCGTAATATTGAGACAAGTATGACAACCAAACGAATATATTATATGTTTATTTCAACAGCTTCCATTTCACAATTTGATAAGATATGGACTGTCGTAGATGTATAACATATAATACTGTACAACTCAGGCTGCAAAATAAACTAAAACTGTCAGAGCGTCCGTGCACAGAAGCATGTATGCAAACATGACAGCTCTATATGACTGCTTCTTTAAAGGAACAGTTGAAACACGACGCGTGTCGTACTGTGACAGGCGAAAGAGGTTGGTGTTATCACAACTTGGAAATTCTAATAACACGAGAAGAAGACAAAATTTCTAAAGCGAAAATTATAACGGGTAACCTGAAAATGAAACTAGTAATGCAGTCAGAAAATAACTTTTTTCTTCAGCTTATAAAATTCAATATAAGGAACTAAAATCTGAACATAAATAATAGGTTAGAGTCCTATAGTTCGAAACCCACTAACCTGAAATTACAAATAACATGCCAAAAAGAGAGGAAAAACAAGGAAGTAGCTATTGGAGGGCGTAATTAGTCAAATACATTCTCCTCACCTGCACACTGGGGGATCCTGAGATCTTTTAAGATGAGAAAGAGAGAGTCGTGTGCGGAAAGCGACTGGAAGCTACTACATTTATCTTTCCCAAAAAAATTTTCAAACGTGGCATGATGAGCCTTTCCACGAAAAAAAAAAATGATGTGGATTAGAAAGAGAGGAGGCCGTTCTGTAACCTTTATACGAAACAAAGAGTCAGAGTCAGGACAGGAGAAGAAATGTCAGAAAGAAGTGAGATAACTTCCAGTATCTGCAAAGATTTTGTTTTTAATTTTATTGGGCTATTTTACGACGCTGTATCGCAATCTAGGTATTTAGCGTCTGAATGATATGAAGGTGATAATGCCGGTGAAATGAGTCCGGGGTCCAGCACTGAAAGTTACCCAGCATTTGCTCGTATTGGGTTGAGGGAAAACCCCGGAAAAAACATCAACCAGGTAACTTGCCGCGACCGGGATTCGAACCCCGGCCACCTGGTTTCGCAGCCAGACGCGCTGACCGTTACTCCGCAGGTGTGGACATCTGCAAAGAAGCTTCTGCCACCGGAAGGGGAAACTTAAAAATCTCAACAAAAAAATATATGTACGTACATATGTAGGGTATGTATGTATGTATGTATGCATGCATGTATGTATGCATGCACAGTGTTATGCCCAAGAGCAGGTCTTTAACTGCAAACCCAGCATTTCCCATTCTTCCAAACTTCTTGCTTTCCTCTTAATCTCCCCATATAAAACTTAACGTTGTCTATCAGCTGATATCTTTTACCCCGAACTCTTCTCCCATTCACCATTCCTTAAATATCGCAAATTAACAAATTAGGCCCACACCAAAATAAAAGGAATCAGTCACTGTACTCACACACCTACTGGCACTTATGCCAGAAATAGTGTCATATATGTAAATATATTTTTAATATTATTTATGTACAATGGCTGGAGAGGGCATCCTGCGCGTTGACCCTAAAATGGCCTCTGGTTCAAAGCCAGAAAAGTTAATAAACAACAAAAACAACGTTAACTCTGTATTTAAGACTAACGCCTACATGTGCACATACTAGTCCGCCAAGCTAACGTGTCAGAGAAGTTGTCTATCGTGCTCGGCGCGACCCTTTTCTCCATTTCAATGAGCACCAGACAGGATCGGAAGAAATTACCTTTCATCAGTCTATTAACTGAAGCTGTTATCAGGCCAAAGTAGCAGGACAGATATTATTATGACTCCATTATGAGTCCTACGTTATCCTCGGTGACCCTTACTTTTTGTGTACTCGGTGTTTTGCTCGCTACATATTGCTGAACGTCTATCAACAAAGTCACGTTTTTATTAACTTCACTGCCTTGTTCACAAAGAAATTTTCGTCAACATCTGTTGGTGAAACTATTCAATACATTTGTCATATTTATAAACTTTTCCAATTGTGTATGTGCGATAACAAAGGTTATCTCGTTTATATCGATAATTATCGATTATTGATTATTGCTATCTAGTTGAGTCCGGTTCAGCCGTCGCATTTCAAGTGTGCCCAAGTTGATAGGCAACGGAAATAATTATTATTTTACATGTATGTTTTATTATTATGGACTGCAGCAACCAGAAAGTGATAAAATTATTACATAGGGATGCCCTCGCGAACTTCTCTGATTTTGATTGTCAAAGGCGCAGGATATTTTTTATCGTTTTTATTGGGAAGTTCAACTCAAATATTTTCGTCAGTGATATTGATGATATTGGTGACTGTTTTCTATCGATGCGTAAATTACTGAACATAAGAATTGCCTCTATAAAGTTCAAATTTATTTATTTATTCATTCATTCATTTATTCATTTTTTCATTCATTCACTTATTTATTTATTTATTTGTTTATTTGTTTCTTTATTTGTTTGTTTGCTTATTTGTTTGTTTGTTTATTTGTTAATTTGTTTGTTTATTTATTTGTTTTTATTTTATTTTTTGTTTATTTATGTATTTATTTATTTATTTATTTATTTATTTATTTATTTATTTGTTTATTTATTTGTTTACTTATTTGTTTATTTATTTCTTTTTTATTTATTTGTTTGTTTATTTATTTATTTGTTTATTTATTTATTTATTTATTTATTTACTTACTTACTTACTTACTTACTTACTTATTTATTTATTTATTTATTTATTTATTTATTTATTTATTTATTTATTTATTTATTTATTTATTTATTTATTTATTTTGCTAATACTTGTAACATAAAATATACTATACATAGATAACATTTTAGCTCATCCCTGAAAGAGAAGAACTCGTGCTCAGGGGCAGTTCAAGAAATCAAGTTAACCGACAAACCTCAGTAACAAGAATTTTAAGTTGAGATCCTAGAACGCATTAACGAAAACTAGGATTTTTTTTAGTCAAGTTATATTTTCTTACGAGGCAACTTTCTCTTTGTCTGGGAAATTTAACAGGCACAATGTCCGAATATGAGGGTCTTGAAACCTCCGTACAGTCATGGAGCATATTGGAGACGGCTCGAAGCTAAATGTAAGACATAGTTTCAATAAGGTTATTATAACTGAACCTTTCTTTCCTAATCAGTCGACTGTCACAACACCTCCTTACCTAGCCATGTTAGAAGAATACGTATTTCCACAGATTGCACACAAACAGCCCAGTATAATCTTCCAACAAGATGGAACGCCGTCTCACTGCACCATCATTGTGCATACAACAAGCACAAACACTTCCTCGAACCGTTGAATTGGACGCCATGGTACAATAGCATGCCATCCTCGTTTCCAGACATATTCTTTTCAACAAATCTCTGGCTTTATTAAAAACACGTGATCTTGTTAATAAACACGTGAAATTTTAAATTAATACAGTACGTGACTTTGTTAATAAATACGTGGTATAATTGTTAAGCATGTGATTTCTTTAATTAGCATGTAGTTTCTACAACAAATAATTGATTTTTTTTAAACACATTACATATTAAACTCGTGATTTCGTTAATAAACACGTGGTTTTATTAATAAGCATGCTGTATTTTAATAAACAGTTTATGTTGACTATTACACTTTTACTACGTCATACTACTTTTGACCAATAATACAATACGGAACGACGTGTTTCAATCAATCGTGACTCCTTATCCTACAATTTTTATCATCTCCCTAGCATTTGTTTGTTCTTATAACCTCCCTACCAGGAATCCGCCCCTCAGCACAAGTTCTACTCTTTCAGGGATGAGCAAAAATTTTATCTGTTTATATTACATTGTATGCTACAATTATTAGCAAAATAAATAAATAAATAAATATGTGTATTTGTTTGTCAACATTGTATTTTCAATAAAAACTATACCTTTTAAAATGATTCATGTTTATTTCATTATCCTTAATTATCTAGTTTATTTATTATTTAGGTTATGTTATAGCTTCTGCTGTATGGGATTAATAGTACATTATGCAACGAGCCTATAATGGTAGTAATTAAGACGCGAGGATGTTTATGAAACTAGTGCAAGCAAGTTTCATAATTTTCATACGAGCGTCTTAATTACCATTATAGGCAAGTTTCATACGACTTTTTATGCTCGACCATATTTCTAACTTCAAAGTATTCATGTTATTGTTATGTGAGTGAGTGTAATAGCCTACCTTATAAATTGTGAGATGTACGTAGACGCGAAAGTATTGATTTTTTCCGGGAAACGAATGTCGACGACCTTGATATAATCTATAGAGTAAGAAAAACGTTAATCTTGATATAACCTTGAAATTGAATTCGACATTCAAAAACGAGATGATAAATTGAATTTATTTGAATATTATTTACAATTAACGCTAATTATTATAGTAACAGAACATAACCTTCTGCGACAGTATTGGATTTCCAGCCTCCGTGACGTTTTGCTAGTTGTCTTTCGATTGCATATCCGAGAATAATCGAAAACCTGAACTTTAATGAATAGATGTACTTTAATGACATGCATTAAAGGACTGCTACCGGGTGTATAATTACTACATTTCGGCATGGTCGAGCATAAAGATATATCAGAGATTGTTTAATACATATTGAAAATTGAAGTGAAATGCAACTGTTTTAATAAAATGAAACTGAATCAACAAAACTTCTTGACCGTAATCGTTCATAGTGTTAAATGAAGATTGTGTAGTTGGCACAACTGGAAACAAGAGAACAGCTGATCATAACACACTACTGCCATCTAGCGGAATATTTGTAATGATGAGATGGTACAATAATACAGTTTCAATGCATAATACATTTTAGTAGTAGTATTAGCAGTAGTATTTATTTATTTAACCTGGTAGAGATAAGGCCGTCAGGCCTTCTCTGCCCCTCTACCAGGAGATTCCAACTATAATATGAACAATAAAATTACAATTAGTATTAAATTTATAATTACAATTACAAATAACATTACAATTAGTATTAAATTTACAATTACAATTACAATAAAATCAAAGTACGAAAAGATTACCTGAATAATTAAAGCTAGATAATTTATCATAGAGAAACAAAGAATATTTTATATTTACTGAATTACAAATTAAATCTAGAATAACAAAATTGTATAGCGATTAAATTACTGGATATTGAAATATTTTGTGATAGATTAAGGAAACTATTTACAAGAAATCAATTACTGACCAAGTGCCTAGTAAGTTTGCGTTTGAATTCCATTTTATTTCGACAGTCCCTGATGCTAGCAGGTAGCGAATTCCAGAGTCTTGGCAGGGCTATTGTGAAAGAAGATGAGTATGAGGAGGTGCGATGGGATGGTATTGTTAGTATTGTTTCATGACGAGAGCGTGTGTTCAGATTGTGGTAGGAAGAAAGGTAAGTGAAGCGAGACGACAGGTACGAAGGAATAGAAGAATTCAAGATTTCTAAGAGAAAGAGACGTGAATGTAAATTTCTTTTCTTATCTAGTTTAAGCCAACCTATTGCTTCCAGGGATGGGGTAATATGATCATATTTACGAACATTGCTTACAAAACGTACACACAAATTATGAGCACGTTGAAGTTTCATTTTGTTGTCGCTGGAGAGGTCAGTCAGTAAAATGTCCGCATAGTCGAAATAGGGAAATACAAGTGTCTGCACAAGGGACTTTTTTAAGCAAGAGGGGAGATGAACATTTATCCTTTTTAGCACATGGATAATAGAATATACTTTTCTGCAGGTTTCTAAGTCAATTAATATTTTATTGTATTAGAGTACTTTATTTATTCTAATCTTTATATACTTTTTCTAATCCTGCAATAGTCAATTAAATCCCACTCGAGTTTCAATTTTCTCTTGATAAATCAAAACCTCTTGTGAGATTACTGTATATAATGAACATGTGATTACGATATAAACACGCGAATTTGTTAATAAACATGTAATTTCGTTAATAAACACGAGATTTCATTAATAAACCAGTTATTCTGTTGATAAGCACGTGTCTTTGTTTGTAAACACTTTATTTTGATAACAAACACCTGATTTCGTTAATAAGCAAGTGACTCTATTAATAGCCTACATATCGAAAAATACTCTTCAGCATGAATTGTTGTAGTATAAGAAAACCTTCTGGTACGGGCTCACCTTAATAGGGCACAAATTTGCTACTAGCGCTCTGAGAGTTAGAGGCACTTACGCCTCTACATCGTCAATGGTCGCCACATTGGCTACTGCAAGGCTATAAATTTGTTTCAAAACTATTGTGGTGTTGATGAGGTTAGCTCGTATTGCTGAGGCGAAGGATTAAACAGACTTCCGTTTGATTACGTTTTAGTAGGTCAGTGCAAAGTCCCGATGTTGGCGCCTCTTTCAGCAACATCATTGGAATTTTATTTGCTGTCAAGTGGTGAATATTAATTAGCAGATCTTGAGGAATTGGGTCAAGACGTTGTCTCCCTTATTGTAGGGAAATTTCACTCCACTTGCTGTATTCCTTAGTTTGCAATCGTTTTGAATTACACATCCAACATTGTAACTTCCGTAAGCTTTAGATTTCTACCGATAATACGAATAGCGAACCGTTAAACGATAGTCTAGAATGTTGGCATTTCATGCCAGACATCAATGTTCAATCCAACCGCGTCCAACAAAGTGGACAAAGATGATGTTGAGGAAAATTTTCTCGGTATAGTCCATCTTTTTTCAGTAATTTCACAATATGTAAAATTTATTATTTTTTGTGGATCTAGATTCTTAGTCACGGACGAAAAATACAGTATTTTTTCATAAATAATTCATCACTTGAAAACTTTACCGTAGTTACAAATATGTCCTCTAGAAAGCGCTACTTTAATTGGGCCAGTTTTTCATGAATTCGTCGTTTGTATCCTCCTGAGTACTGAGACATTTGTTGTTTTATTCTTAAAGTTCAATATAATTCTACACTTCAAAAAAAAGTCACTGACATAAGAAAAAATGCTGAAAAAAATTCTGCAGGTTACAGTTAGGGCATAAATTCAGGTATATTATACTATACTTCGGATCTCTGCACATATATCTTATATCATAACCATAATAGTTAACAGGGAAAACGTAAGGAAGAATACAACAAATTTAATGTAATAAAATAATAATAAAGAAAAAACACGAAATTTGAAAAAATCCAAAATAAAAAGGGTAAAATGACAATACCAGTAGAAACAAATCAATAAAGAAATGAACAAATAATTTAAATTGTAGGAAAGGTCATAGTAGCATCAATATTTATCACCAGAATTAGTTTATCTTCGAGGTCTAGTTTTAAATTATGAATAGAGCGTCAACTGGAGCACAAATAACATACAAGTGTTCTCTGATAGTATGCTACCTGTGCCACGCGCCAACATGACGTCACATCAATATAGTCTACGAACTAACTTTATCTCCGTACGCCCTGGGACAGAATACGGCCTTTACAGATAATATATATTCTAATTCACGGATGTTGCGGCTTCAGTGATACTTTTTATAAACATTTTTCTGCATATCTTCTGCACGGTCCGATTCGAATTCATAAATAATATTCCCCTTATAAAAGCTTACAATTTGCTTACAGCTGATTTCTGGTAAATTTTGTGTTCCTTTTTTTCTGAATTCCAATAAGCCAAATATCAAATTAATAAGAGAAGATAAATATATGACCCCATTCTTGACCCCACTGTCCGTTTTGAGAAGGATGATCAACAAGCCAATAACGTTAACGATGAAAAGAAGTCTATTTACAACCCATGTATTCCTCACTTCAGTGAGAGATACAAAATTAATATTAATACATGGGAAGTGAAAGTACTTCTATTTGGCGCTAGGGGAACTTCATTTAAGTTAACCAAAACCATTCTCCTTTCTCTTAAATTTTCTAATGAGGACATTAACAAAATTTGTCTAATGGTATTGAGAGATTCATTATCCATTCTACACAATCACTTGTATAATACTATGTAATTATTTTACTTAATTTCATTACTCTTCAATGTATTTTTATCTCATGTTTCTCCGAAATCAAATTGTACCTTATTTTTTAATTTATCATTGTTCCGTATCTCTCCGCAATGATATTGTATTTTTAATTTAAACTCTGCTTTGTATTCTGGATCCTAGTGGTCAGCCGTAGATTTCGGCCAAATGTCCCAAATTGTGGAATTTGTGTGATTCCACATAAGTTGCAATTTTGTTGTTCTGTGGCTACAAGGATGGCTATTGATCGTTTCAAAGCTATTAGTTTAGATATAAAACTCAATAAATCTGTAGCTATTAATATTTCTCGCGGTAAATTGCATCCAAATCAACTAAACATTTCTGATGACACTCCTATCATATGCTTAACTGCAAATGAGCATGTACGCTACTTAGGTGTAAATTTTTCTGACGTTTAGTATATTGGATTCCCTGACCGTTTCAAATGTAAATCGTTTTACCTTTTAGATATGTTTCCAAATTATACATAACACGCTTTGTCAAATCTGGAAACTTTTTCACAAGGGAAGCTTAATTTATTTTTATTATGTAGGGAAACAAATGAAGACTCAAATCCTCGATCGTTTCTTTTTATGGCTTAGGAGCAGAATTTCCTTATGCCCAATAAACGATATTGCAGTGAAATGGCTGGGACACGGGTCTCACCGATGTAGTGAAGGAGGACCTAATAGACGCGCTCCTTATACATAAAATTCACGTTAAAATAATTTATTTGAACTGCGGGACGTAAATTGAATCAATGGCTCTGTCTGTATGGCGATATGGATCACAAAACGAAGGAAAGCAGATACTTCGGGACGTGTCTCAGCTGATATCATTCATCCCACAATTCAATTTAATTTCCAAACCAGAAGAAGAGGCGAAGTCGCTATATCCAGATTAATTATCTCCCCATCGTCTTATACAGCGTGGTGTGCGATGAACTCGAAGATTGAAAGAGCGCTTGTATACAAGTTCATAAAATAGAAAAATTTACAGAAAAAGAAACGTCATTTCCTTGCGAAAAAAACTATTTGCTTTTGTGAATCATTCTTATAATCAATATAAATAAAAAAAAATAAATGTTTGCATATACAAATACGATAAAAGACAGACCTAGTAGACATATGTACGAGACGGTATTTATAAATTCTCAGCCTAAAGTTGAAAAGTTACTGCACCTGAAAACAAATTTTAAGATGGGAGGAGAAACAATTAAAAAGTACCCGAAAACACATCCTTGTTATTTTTTTAATAAAATTTATAAATTGTTTTACGTAGTTTAAGACACTGATAGTTTATATGACTATTACACTTTTACTACGTCATACTACTTTTGACCAATAAAACGGTACGAAAGGACGTCTTTCAACGAATCATGGCTGCTTATCGCACAATTTTATCACTTCCCTAGCATTTGTTTTTATCACTACCCTAGCATTTGTTTCTTTGTTTGCCAACATTTCAAATTGCAAATTCTTTACGGCACTATAAAACATGTTTTGCGATCGTAATTTGTTTTCCGCATAGATAGTCGACTAAAAATGTGGCTCCGTTAAAAAATATTGGTGAAGGTAACATTAGTGAAATAGAATTTTAGTAAGCCAATTAAAATCTATTTTATTGTATTAGAGTACTTTATTTCTTCTAATTTTATATACTTTCTCCTGTATTTATCACCTTCATACCATTTGTTTCTTTGTTTGCCAACATTTCAAAACGCAAATTCCTTACGGTACTATAAAACATGCTTTGCGATCGTCACTTGTTTACAGCATAGACAGTTAACTGAAAATAACGCCTCCGTTCAATAGTTTTGGTGAAGCTAACATTAGTGAAATAGAATTTCAGTAAGTCAATTAATATTTTATTGTATTAGGGTTCTTTATTTCTTCCAATCTTTATATACTTTCTTCTAATCGTGTAATAGTCAATTAAATCCCACTAGAGTTTTGATTTTCTCTAGATAAATCAAAACCTCTAGTGAGATTACTGTTGACTATTTCGTTTATATGACGTCATTCCATTTTCGGTCAATGAATTGAAATGACATTTTTAATTTCAACCAATCATAGTCATACATCGCGATAATTTCTTCAGCTCTATTTATCACTATCAATTTATTGCATTGTCGTTCTTTTGTTTAGTCAGTGTCGCCAACTGTTTCCACGTAAATCGATGAGCATGAATCCATTGTACTAAATAAAGTGCGAAATCCTACTTCCTCATCTACATCTTCATCTTCTAATTCCACGTCCATTGTATTAAAGAAAATGACACTCCTTTATGACAATTGTTCATTTAATTAATGTATTAATCAGGTTATTTGAATTATACTATAAAATGTTTGAATTAAATTATGATTTCAGCTGATAATGAAAACGTATTTTTATTATGATAAGAAGAGAAAAGCGCAGTACGTGTAATTAAAATTTTTAAACTTGTATTTCGTTTTCTCAATTGGCATTACTGAATAACATTCAATTTCTTTATTGTAGTAATCGTTATTCATTTATTTCGACTTCACAATGTCTGAATAGGTTATGTATTCATAAATATACAATTAATAACATTTTGTGAGCGAATTTTAGGGATATATTATTTACATCTTATTTCATTCACAAAATAGTCCTAATAAATTTCACTCGCTTCGCTCGTGGATTTATCGTCAAATCTCAGACCTCTTGTGACATTACTGTAGATAATCCCACCGTAAATGTTGATCTATAGTAGACAGTGAATTAAGTGGAACGAATGAAATAGAGAGAGGAATAAATGAAAGAAAGAAAATATGTTAATAAAATTAGCGAAATAGACAGGAAGAGGCAAAGAAAGAAAGAAAAAAGTCAGACAGACAGGACACTGGCAACAGCGGCTGCTGCGCCCTGGATTGTTTGATCATCCGTGTATCTGCCCGAGCCATCTCTCTGTAATAAATAATGAGCTTCTAAAAATAGGCTCATGCTAATTAGCTCGTGAAATGTATTAACGAAATGAATCATTAACTGCCCCCATTGGAAACGAAACTTGTCAACGACTGATAATTTATAACGCTCAGGACCAGTCGAACGCAACACACACAACGCCCCGTCAAGTGGCAAGCCGGCCGGCTTCAGCGTACAGCCGAAAGTTGACACCCAGGGGTCATCTTGCTATCATCCCATTACATATGAACATTGTCTTCCGACCCGGAGTCGGGATTGAATCCCCCTTGAGCTGATTACCTGATTGGGTTCTTTCCGAGATTTCCTCCAACCGTAAGGCAAATGTCAGGTAATCTATAGTGAATCCTCGGATTCATCTCGCCAAATACCATCTACCAGCAATTCCATCGACGCTAAATAACCTAGTAGTTGATACAGTGTCGTTAAATAACCAACTAAAAAAATTCACGTTTAACGCCAGCTACCTTGTACCGTGCTTGGCGGTATTACCCGTTCTTTACTATCTGTCGCGCCACCTACAGTATTTACTCTTCTATCAGTCTCTCTGTCTATTTATCCATCTGTGTGTTTCACTGCCAACGTGTTTGTGTCGAACTGACAACTCTATTAAATAAATGAATGTGAAATAATTTCTATAAGATAGAACGAGTATAAATGGGAAACTTAGAGCATCGAAAAATTAAATAAAAGACTTAAAATAATACGTAAAACTTATTACAAAATCGACACGTTTATGTAAAAGGATAAAAGCAATGAGTTAACACAGTTACTCCTCCTGCAAATGGGATAAATCACTTCATCTTTCGTGTCAAAAATCAGTCTTGCACTCTCAAAATTTACAAGTGATTATTATTTCTTTATTTTTCCTTTATTTATTCATTTGTTTAAGCATTCATTTATTCATGTATTTATTTATTTACTTTATTAATGTATTTATTATTTTATTTATTTATCTATTTATATCTATCTATTTATACATTTAAGCACTTATTATTTCTTTACTTACTTATCCATTTATTGTTTGTTTATTTGTTCGTTTGTTCGTTCTGTTCGTTCGTTCGTTTGTTCATTTATTTACTTACTTATGTATGTATTTATTTACTTATTTATTTATTTATTTATTTACTTATTTATTTACTTACTCATTTATTTGTTTATTATTCACTTAATTATTTACTTATTTATGTATGTATTTATTTATTTATTTGCTTGCTTGCTTGCTCATTTATTTATTTATTTATTTATTTATTTATTTATTTATTTATTTATTTATTTATTTATTTATTTATTTTACTTGGTTATTTAACGACGCTGTATCAACTACGAAGTTATTTAGCGTCGATGGAAATTGATGATAGCGAGATGATATTTGGTGAGATGAGGCCGAGGATTCGCCATAGATTACCTGACATCTATCTATCTATCTATCTATCTATCTATCTATCTATCTATCTATCTATCTATCTATCTATCTATCTATCTATCTATCTATCTACCTACCTACCTACCTACCTACCTACGTACCTACCTATCTATCTATCTATCTATCTATCTATCTATCTATCTATCTATCTATCTATCTATCTATCTATCTATTTATTTATTTATTCTCAACGGCAGAGCCCTTAACTTGTCACTATTCTGTACGACTCTAATAGTTGCTCATAGATGTCACTAATGCCGAGTAGCGTAGGCCACTTAGATCAGTGATACTCAATATTAATTTACTGAAGAACCAAAAATGAGAAATGAATTTGCCGAGAGCCACAATGCATTTCATAGTATTGAAGCTTAATAAAATACGCGGATTTATTATTATTATTATTATTATTATTATTATTATTATTATTACTACTACTACTACTACTACTACTACTACTACTACTACTACTACTACGACGCCACCTCCTATAAAAATGAAATTGTGAATTTCGACAACTTGTGCAAACAATGCGAGCACTTTATCAGTCGCCGCGCGGAGAGCTGCGGAATAATACATCACAAGAATTAACAATAACAAGGATAAAACAAAGATCCCGTATAAAGCAAGCACAAAGGAACAAACGAAGCATGCACGGCACACGTTGCTGTGACAATTGGCACTAATAACGGAGAACAAATGAAATTCTCAATACTCGGGCCGAAACTGAATGCTGCGTTCGCTTTGAATCCGCAGTTTGTTTTAAAGATAGCAGAGCACTCGGGCTTAGCGTGTTCTCGTGGAAGAAACTGAGCTCTTCCACTACGGACTTTCACGTTTCTGCGGAACTGCTCTTCCAACAAGATAATCATGGGAGGAGTAGCTTCAACGAGTGGTTAGAGCGTAGCGTTAGCCTTGCACACTGAAGACCAGAGTTCATATCTCTAATAGTACAAAACAGCCATTCCAGCTGTCACGGATGTTACATTTTTACTATTTTCAAACTCTAATATATTGAAAATGAAATGGCATTTGTCAGCTTTTATTATTAGAATCAATTTGGAAGAACAGTATCATTTTACAGAAAAAATGTTGTTGAATAAAATGTATTATTATTGCAGAAAATAAAGAAAAGGATGTTACAAGATTTGTGAACTCTCTTCACACGTTATTAACAAAACGTGTAAAACTCAGGTCTCTGCCTTAAGCAAAAAGACATTCATTCTCATAGTGTCCATGTGAAAGCTATGCAAATCTCATGGCATCCAATTAGTTCACAAAAACATAATCGGTAAATATTTTATAGCTGTTTCTTTCATGCCAAAGATGTTACATTTTGTCATGGATGTTACAGATGAATTCTGTAGCTGTGGCCGGGAGGAAAAAGGTCTTAAGGGAGGCACAAGTGAATATTTCAAAATCCACAAAATTTATCCGATTTGTTTGAAATTGATCATGGACACTAAGTATGTTATTAGTAATGGGCATACCAAGTTTCAACTTTCTAAATACAATAGTTATGTAAATATTAATAATTTTATAAAACTTTATATCGTTTGATATAAAATGCTCCATGCACCATATTGTAAGAAATTTTCAATATTTCTTTTTATTTATATGTTCAGAGAAGGTATATAAATAATTATAAGTATTAGTTTATTATGGGAATAATATAGTAATACAGTTATCTTGGTTTTAATTTCATACTTTTAAAGGGTACAAAATCAAAAACTAACATCGGAATATGAAAATAAAGGTAATAAAAATGGAAAAAACCAAATTTTCATTTTTTCTTCAGTTTTGTTCGAAAATTTCACCTCTGCCCCCCCTTAAGTCTATTTTTGGTGAAGAATGAGATTTTTATATATTCTGAAAGCAGAAATAATTCTCTACAATCTGGTAAAACGGTTAAAGTCAAATAAGACTCCTGACTGGATTTATAGAGCGTTACCAAATGTCCTAAGTACTTTTTGAATCGAGCACACACAGAATAAAGGACTTAAGATATATGTAATATTTTATTCCTTACAAACATCACATGTTTACTTTCCATGCTTCCCTATTAAAAAGGTCTAACTTGTATTTTAGCTATTTTATCACATACTGATGCCCTTTCCTTTTAAAACTTTAAGCACCAGGTAAACTGTCCTAATTGTTTAAGACCTATTTTGCATTCCTAATAATTTAAATTTCCTATTTATTTTGACATGAAAAAGGTCTTATGTTAAATAGTCCCTTCTTCTCAGTTGGGTTATAGTCTTAAAAGGTCTTAAGTGTGGCTATTTTTGGAAATAATCAAGAAAATTGTTAAATGAGCAACATTACCTATTTTAGAAGAAATATAAACAAATAATATCCAGGAAAAACCTCTTAATTAAATGAACTCTATAATCGACACCAATTTCAATATTTCTATGTTCTCCTGAAAAGTATAAAATTTTTACTTAAGATCATTTTTCTCCCAGCCATAGAATTATGTGCTTTATTTTTCCAGTTTCAAATCAACTGTGACATTTATAAATCAAAATATTTGCTAGAATTGTAAGATTGATAATTGTTATTAACGAAATCTACTTAAATAGCAGAAAGAATATAATACAGAGTAAAAGGTTCCTTGACCCTGGAGTTCTGGAATTAACAGTGCAGGCTTCGAGCCCAGGCCAGGTCATGATGTATTTGTGGCGGACAAAGCAAACGTTGCAGTGGGATTTTCTCTGAGTGCTCCCGTTTCCTTCTATCATTCCACCGACACTCATCCACCTCCTCCTCATTTCTTCTATCATGTGCAGTATTAAAGATAGAATGAGGTGAAGTACTGGGGATAGTAAGGATTTCCGATGTTACATAGGAAGAACTTGGGGCTCCGGGCCGCTGGACTTATCAGACTACTCGTCCGCGAAGTGGGACATCGCTCTATCAGGAGCTGAGAAAGGATGGCCCACCTGTCAGCATCGCTAGAGTTACTTGTCGGACTTGGAGAATCATCGCATATAGAGGGTGAGTAAAAAGTATGGAACAATGCTTGTAACTTTCTTATTATATCTATACAAAATTGTAGGGTATCAAAGAAGGAATACTGTATTTTGAACATGTTTACAAAGAGTGTGCCAACGAGTGTTTTTTTAAATGACGCCATGTACTTATTTCCCCAGTTTTTTACTCTTCAGGTCTCAGTACGTACAATATCGTATTTTTTTTTGCCTTTTCCAAATATTGTTTTATAGTACGGCCAATAGACAATATTTGTTGGATTGAGACTGTATTTAACACACATTCATTAAAAACGGAAAAAAAAAAAAACTTGCAGCCCTCAAATTAATACTTTCAAATCATTTTGAGTTCACTAACATAGGCCTAATCAGAACACCTGGAATACCATGTAATGTAGCTTACTTGTCTTACAATGTCTTATTGCTGTGTTTTATTAGTACATTATGCAACGAGCCTATAATGATAGTAATTAAGACGCGAGTATGTTTGTTTATGAAACGAGCGCAAGCGAGTTTCATAATTTTCATACGAGCGTCTTAATTACCATTATACGCAAGTTTCATACGACTTTTTATGCTCGACCATATTTCTAACTTGAAATTATTCAGAAGTATTCATTTTATTCGTATCTGACTGAAGATCGGAAGTGACTTTGTGCATAGCTCGTAAATTGTGAGATGTGCGCAGACGCGAAAGTATTGATTTTTTCCGAGGAACAATAATGTCATTGACATTGATGTAATCTAGAGAATAACATGAACTAACTTTGATATAACCTGGAAATTGATTTAGAATTGAAAAACGAGATGACAAATTGAATTTATTTGAATATTATTTACAATTAACACTAATTATTATAGTAGCAGAACATAACCTTCTGCGACAGTATTGGATTTCCAGCCTCCGTGACGTTTCCCTCGTCTTTCGATTGCATATCCGAGAATAATCGAAAACCTGAACTTTAATGAATAGGAGTACTTTAATGACATGCATTAAAGGACTGCTACTAGGTGTACAATTACTACATTTCGGCATGGTCGAGCATAAAATTATTATCAAATAAGTGAGTAATTCGGTTTTGCAAATTACAGTATTTAATTTTATTCGTTGAATAATCTTATTAAATTTCACTCGTGGTTTCATCTTATTAGCTTAATTTCACTCGTCCTTCGGGCTCGTGAAATTATCAGTAAGATGAAACAGCACTCGTGCAATTACTACAGACATTGCTAATGTTTATTTAAAATCTTATATCCTGTTATATATAAATGAAATGTTTAAATCACTATCGTCGTTCATTTAGATGCAAAGGAAGAATGTTTCATGCGCACAGCTTGTTTTATTGCAACTCAACACGCTCTGTCTGGCACTAATTGAATGTTATGTTTTGAAATTCCGATACCAGAATTTGCGCATGTGCCATTATCTGGCAATAATCAGTACGAATTTGCTAACGAGAGCGAGATCATAAAACGAGTCGATGTAGTTGAGCAGGGTCGATACTCTTATTTATATTTTATTGTTCCAGAGGGGAATTACTGCAGGAAAACACAGGGACACAATAAACTCTGGCAGAAGCCATCCCTAGTCGCCATCGAGGTACATTATGGTTCCAGGTCACCACGCGACAATATAAGCCCTTGTTCAAACTGTTTAATAGTTCAGTTACTGCACAATAGAGGTCTCTGAAATATGTTTACTTACGTCTGAGTGTTGAAATATGGTTTCGGATAATCACACAAGTACGAGGTGCGTCATCAGTCGCTATGTTTGTCCACGAAAGTCAACTTCGAAATTTTCACCTCTGGAGCGCATCCGAAGGGACAGCGAGCCCATATTTTACTATGTCGATTGGACACTACAGGGAAGGACAAATGGCGATCACTGCCGCAATCGGCTCTCTGAGTTATACAGCGTGTTTCATAATTATAGGTACAAATTGCAATGGTTAGGAAAGGAGAATGAAGCAAGGTAAAAAATTCTTATAAACATAGCTTCGGAAACCAGCCATTTCTGAAATCTATGCGGTTTCATTATGTCTCGTTCGTAAAGGTTCTCTGGGTAACATAACCGATATGCACTCGATGAAAAGAACGTTATACGAGGTGCGTCCATAAAGTAACTTTCCCACTCGTCCCACAGCTAGCAAACCATATACTGGGTGTTCATTTCTAAGTGTGTGATGACGTCACTGTTGTGAGTCAGCGATTTGAAGCGAGTTTCAGCTTTTATGTCAGAGAAGTTGCATATTAATCAAGGCGTTCAATCAGAACTTGAGAACGTGTACGGTATAACTTGAACGTCGTAGCAACAGATGGCCTGTCTGTAAAGTCTGTGTGCTACCATAACCTCTTTCGAACTGTGTTTTGCGCGGGCAAGTCGTACGCAGGGTATTTGTTATCATCGGTTGCGTATGGTAACATTCCACAATACAAATCAAATGCTCCGTGTTCATGTTGACGGTCGAAGTTAATGTCAAAAAATGCGTAAGTAATCGTCTTAACCCTCTCCCCATATCCTGACAGTAAGAAAAAACTCACCTCAGTACGTGTTTCCAAACAGTTCCCATTCCTGCCACTACAAGCGTTACCGTACATATCGGTACGTACTCTTCAGAATGAACGCCGTACTTGCTAGGCAACTTCTCTGGCTCATAAGTAATACGCCTCTGCGGAAGTATAGGAAGATTGAATTCACAAGGCTCAACGACTAGCCACATGACGACATACAGCGAGCCATGACACACTTTAAACTGAACACCCAGTATTGCGCGAAGCGACTGCGTGTAGGTGAAAGAGTAATGTCCTGGCATGGCGCATGCGCTAGCGGAACTTCCCGAGTGCTCTCAGTAGCTTCATTGCATTGGTTGAAGATGTACGCTCCTATTCCAGCTCCCGCCGCGTGTGAAGTGCGATCAGTGATAAAGTTTTTGAATCCACAGAGTATAACGCCGATTGAAATTTATCGTCAGCTGTGCCAGGTCTATAGACCTAACGTCATGAGCAAGCAGATGGTGCGTTGCTCCACAAGGTCGTCTGTGATGATGGTTGGCCTCCCACTGCGCTCCTCGTTATGCACATTTTGGCTGAAAATTGTCTACAGCAGCAACGAACCATCTGACCAAAGCGGGTGTCGTGATTACATCGTGTAATCACAGACATTCAAATGGGTACGAGGAGTTTCTTGTATATATCTGTGTTTCATTCACGTACTGAAGGCAAGCAGTGGCGATATCATATCGCCCTACAAACTCTGTCTCTACAAGCAGTAAGAGGTGGTAATGTGAAGATGAAAAGAACTTTTTTGTTGTTCTGTCGGACAAAATATAATAGGTTTACTTTGCTCAACGTTTCAATTAGGAGTATATAGCTAGAAACATTAATTACCACGCTGAAAAATGTATTATTATTATTATTATTATTATTATTATTATTATTATTATTATTATTATTATTATTATTATTATTATTAGTGACCACTAAGTATGTGGTTCTATAATTCTTCTGTATGTCCATGAATATTGATATTTTTGTATCTTCTCCCTAGAAGGATTATTATTAGGTTTTATCTCAATTTTAATCTCCTTCATTTTTAGATGAGAGTAACTATTTATTAGTTATTTATTTAATAATAATATTGTAGAAAAAGTGGTTCAATATTATATGCCAACGAACTGTTAAACGCCAGGAATTGACATGTCTTAAATCATAGCCAGGAAGAGAAATATGAGATAAATAGGAAGTCAGCTACCTAATGGGTTTGAAATATCTCGTTCTCTAAAGTCTTTTAATAGAACAGTATTTCTCAAAAGAGTAATGATTAAAATAGCTTAAATAACTTGTCCATAAGAAGTTTTTAATTTTGAAAATCTACGAATTTCTCGACCAAGTATCGAGATAACAATTTAGAAAATTCCTGATTATATTCGAGAGAAAGGTTAAAAAAAGAAGCAAGAAAAATCGTATATCATTCACTGGCTGTTGATGATAACAGTGACATTACTGATACAGCAAAACTAGAGATTTTTATCCGCGGGATTGATCAAGATGTTAGTACAGAAACCAACACTGGCTGTAGTTTTCATTCCAAGTACCTTTCCTCCGTCTCCTTACTTCATAGGCTGCCTGTCGCATGTAATCACTGCAGCTCGAGTTTTGGTCACTGCTGCTTTACATAGATTTTGGGGTCCAGCTCTCGTAAAGATAAGCCAAGTCAACCACCCTCTGACATCATACAGCTGTGTTCTCTTAGTCGCATAAGTTCATGTACTCTAACTACAGAAGTCGATGTCGTCGCGCACGTAGTTAATTTCTATTTGCGAACGTGTCTCAGGAAGAATAAAGTTAGACTGTGTACGAGCTAGATTGTGTGCTTAAAAATTGCTGGCACAGACTTAGGTTGTTTACATTGAAATCCAGGTAGAAACGGAACTGAATTACGTGTCGTATGCATTTTATTTGATAAAACTTACATGAATTCTGAGTCAATAAAGGCAACTCACAAGAGACGACGCTAAGCTGTCTCTCTCCCTCTGTCTCTGTTTCTCGTTTACTATAGACTATGCATTCTATTTGTATGAAATATAATTATTATTTCTTTATTTTATTATTTCATTGTCTTTTTTATGACATTCGAAAACATTTTACAGAATATCCAGCTAAATTAAGTCATACATATTCAATTTCTCTTAGCTGAAACGTTCATACATATTATTTGCATAAACAGCAAAAAAATAAATACCCTGACATAAAAATAAAAGTTCACATTACAATTATACAGCATGTTTCAAAATGTAGCCTACACTATCCGCAATTTAAGACTGCATAACTAACGCGCAGGTAAACATTATGCCACGTCTTTAATTAGTTGACAATACTGTTGTCTTTAACAAGTTGTTCAAATGACCTTGGCATGAGCTAGTTTTTCTTCAGTTATCCATTTCTATGTTTTCTGGAAACTATGTTCTATTTTGACGAATTCCGTCCTCCTCCTCACTAGAAATAGGAGGGGGGTAACTTGGGAATTTATACTATCACTAAAAATGCAACCCTCTCCCCTGTTCTCCTCGTATTCCCATTGTTTTCCCTGACTTCCCCATGTTCTCTATGCGTTTCCATGTTTTCGTCCTCGCCTTGTTCTCCTTGTTTTCCCCTGTTCTCTTTGCCTTTCCCTTATTCTTCTTGTCTTCCAGATTTCTTTGTCCTCTTTCCATTCTTCTCGTTTCATTTCTCGCATTACCCACAAGTACTGTAGTTCTCACTTACTTAGGGTTTTTAAGGAATCCAGAGGTTCATTGCCGCCCTCACATAAGCCCGCCATCCTGAGCAAAATTAATCCAGTCTCTACCATCACATCCCACCTCCCTCAAACCCATTTTTACATTATCCTCCCATCTACTTCTCGGCCTCCCCAAAGGTCTCTTACATTCCGGCCTCCCAACTAACACTCTATATGCATTTCTGGATTCGCCCATACGTGCTACATGCCCTGCCCACCTCAGACGTCTGGATTTAATGTTCCTAATTATGTCAGGTGAAGAATAAAATGCGTGCAGTTCTGCGTTGTGTAACTTTCTCTATTCTCCTGTAACTTGTGTTAGCTTGGAGGCCGGAGGGGAAAAGACCTTTGGGAAGGCCGAGAAGTAGACGAGAAGATAATACTAAAATGAATTTTAGGGAGGTGGGATACGATAGTAGGGACTGGATTAATCTTGCTCAGTATAGGGACCGATGGCGGGCTTAAGTGAGGGCGGTAATGAACTTCCGGGTTCTCTAAAAGCATGAGCAAGTAAGTATTATTATTATTATTATTATTATTATTATTATTATTATTATTATTATTATTATTATTATTGGAAATATAACAATTGGAAATTTATCTTTTGAAGAGGTGGAAAAATTCAAATACCTGGGAGCAACAGTGACAATTATAAATGACACTCGGGAGAAAATTAAACATAGAATAAATATGGTTTAGAAGCTTTTATCATCCAGTCTGCTGTCAAAAAATCTGAGAGTTACAATTTATAAAACAGTTATATTACCGGTTCTTCTTTATGGTTGTGAAACTTGGACTCTCACTTTGAGAGAGGAACATAGATTAAGGGTGTTTGAGAATAAGGTGCTTAGGAAAATATTTGGGACTGAGAGGGATGAAGTTACAGGAAAATGGACAAAGTTACACAACACAGAACTCCACGCATTGTATTCTTCACCTGCCATAATCAGGAACATTAAATCCAGACGTTTGAGATGGGTAGGGCATGTAGCACGTATGGACGAATCCAGAAATGCATATAGAGTGTTAGTTGGGAGGCCGGAGAGGAAAAGACCTTTGGGGAGGCCGAGAAGTAGACGGGAAGATAATATTAAAATGAATTTTAGGGAGGTGAGATATTAATTTATTTATTTATTTATTTATTTATTTATTTATTTATTTATTTATTTATGTAACCTGGTAGAGATAAGGCCATCAGACCTTCTCTTCCCCTCTACCAGGGGATTACAACTACAATATTAAGAATACAATTATTACAATTATAATTACAATTAATACTAAATTTACAAATACAATAAAAAATCAAAGTACTAAAAGATTAACTGATTAATAAAAGCTAGACAGTTTATTGTAAAAGTTAAGAAGACAGAAGCATTTCTTTTATTGATTAAGTAAAAATTAAACCTACTCTACGCAGTAAGAAAATGCTCAATAAGTTTGCTTTTGAACGCTACTAAATTCCGACAGTCTCTGATATCACTGGGTAGATATGATGGTAGGGACTGGATTAATCTTGCTCAGTATAGGGACCGATGGCGGGCTTAAGTGAGGGCGGTAATGAACCTCTGGGTTCTCTAAAAGCATGAGTAAGTTTTATTATTATTATTATTATTATTATTATTATTATTATTATTATTATTATTATTATTAAATTACATAACCGAAGTATAGGATTTCGTGTTGTTGGGATTCCAACTATTGAACTAGAATCGAGAAATGCTAGTAGGAGGTACAAATCGGAATATGTGAGTCCTCCGTCATTCAGTTGTTAGCATGGAGCGACTGAATACGCCTCAGAATCGCTTTGTGGCATGGCGGCTCTTTGTGAGTGCTAGCAGCTTTGACGCTGGCCGCACATGCGACTGGCGAACCACTTAGACGGGTCCTGCCTGGTAAGGAAAGCTACTTCTTTCATTTAATGACCCTTTTAAACTACAGAGGCTATTCGCAGATGATGTGGCGATAATGGACTGAACCTCGGTTCCTTTGATAAGAAGCTGTCAGCTGACTGACAGCTGGGCTAAAGACTTGAGTGCACACTTTACTTTCCTTGCCTGAACTACGACACTATGCACCGGGCATGTAAATGCAATGTACTCCAACGCCTGACAACTGAAATATATATCGCAGATAAATATTCAGAAACAGTCTTTGTATACGATAGAATTGCTTATACCGAGAATTCAAGATACAACGTACTACTTTATATGGTAGCCTATATTGTATTGTATTGCATTACATTTCAATGAACCGCATTGCATTGTATTGCATTACACATCATTACATTATACAGGGTGATTCACAAGGAGTTACCTTCATTCACGGAGAATATTCCCGAAGACGTTTTGAGCAAAAAAAAATATAATATAAACATGGGTCTTGTTCTTAATATTTTCAGAGTTACGCTAATTTGAAGTTGTTAAAAAATACATTTTTTTTTTTTTTTTAAGTTTTAAGAGCAAATAATATTACAATTCATTCATTCATTCATTTAGTGCTCTGCTCAAGGGCAGGTCTTTCACTGCAAACCCAGCTTTCTCCAGTCTTTTATATTTTCTGCCTTCTTCTTTGTTTCCTCATATGATCCATATATCTTAATATCGTCTATCATCTGATCTCTTCTTCTACCCCGAACTCTTCTCCCGTTCAACATTCCTCCCAGTACATCCTTCAGTAGGCAGTTTCTTCTCAACTAGTGATCCAGCCAATTTCTTTTCCTCTTTCTGATCAGTTTCAGCATCATTCTTTCTTCACCCACTCTTTCCAACACAGCTTCATTTCTTAATCTGTCTGTCCACTTCACACGTTCCATTCTTCTCCATACCCACATTTCAAATGCTTCTATTCGCTTCTCTTCACTTCGTCGTAATGTTCATGTTTCTGCTCCATACAATGCCACACTCCATACAAAGTACTTCACTAGTCTCTTCCTTAGTTCTTCTTCCAGAGATCCGCAGAAGATGCTCCTTTTTCTATTAAAAGCTTCCATGGCCATTGCTATCCTCCTTTTGACTTCCTGGCAGCAGCTCATGTTACTGCTTAAAGTACACACCAAGTATTTGAAGCCGTCCACTTGTTCTAGTGCCTCATTTAGAATTCGCAAGTTTATCTTCTTTATTTTTCTTCCTATGAACATATTCTTCGTCTTATTTGCATTTATCTCCATCCTACACTGCTCTCAGCTGTTATTTAGTTCCAGTAGCATATTAGAGAATGAATTATTCAGAAGTATCATTTCTTTAATTAGCTAGTATTCTGAATTAAGTTAAGTTAAATACAAGGTTCGTATATGCTCATCTGTTTGGAACAATTAACTAGAAGTTATTTGTACACATTTTGTTTAATAAATATTTAACTTTTTCGACTCGACTGAGTCATCTTCAGAAATTAAGCCAATGAATACATAAATACATCTGTTTAAGTATAGGCCTACATGTGTGTAATCTAATGCAATGTGAAACACTGTTAAAATTTAACAAAGTGCAAACATCTGTTGTGAAACAATACAAATGTGAAATTTAAAAAATTGCTTAAATTTAAAACATCGATAAAATGCATGTATAAAATGTTATAGAAGTAAAATATCAAAATGAAGTACAAACTACGATGTGTTGAATAGTCTACGACACAGCATGAAAATTCATATGATTCCAATTATTTATACAGATGTAGGCTATTTATATATTCATTGGCATAATTTCTGAAGATGACTTCAGGTCGAAAACGTTAAATATTTATTAAACAAAATGTGTACAAATAACTTCTAATTAATTGTTCCAAAGAGATAAGCATATAGAACCTTGTGTTTAATTTAACTTAGGCCTAATATAGTAGCTTATCGGATTTCCATTATGGCTTTTAAATTTAATATTCTGAAGCTAGAAATGTGTTCTTAATTCCATAGTTGCTTCATACAGAATTTTTTTCAATTTTTAACTACAAAATTACATTTTTCTTACGCATTCTCGTCATTCTTGTAAACTCTTTAAGATTATATATTAGGATCCAAAACTGAACTGTAAAGAATTGAGTTGTTAAAAGCCTTGTGATCTGTAACATTTGTTGTGATAAATGTGTAAGAATAATGTATTTTTTGTTAAAAATTGAAAAAAAAAAATCTGTACAAGTAACTAAGGAATTAACAACACATTTTTAGCTTCAGAATACTAGTCAATTAAAGAAAGTACACTTCTGAATAGTTCATTCTCTATTTGTAACATTCTTTTACTCTTAAAACTGAAGAAAAAGGTATTTTTAACAACTTCAAATTAGTGTAACTCTGAAAATATAGTATTGAGAATAGGACACATTAATTTTGCAGGCCGTAGTGGTCTAAGGCATCCTGCATAGGACTCGCGTTACGGAATGCGCGCTGGTTCGAGCCGTCATGGGGGAAGAAATTTTCTCATGAAATTTCGGCCATTGTATGGGACCTGTGCCCATCCCACCCAGCACCGTGATGCACTTGGGGAGCTACAATACTGCGTGTTCAGTTCAAAGTGTGTCATGGTTCGCTGTATGCCGTCATGTGGCTAGTCGATGAGCCTAGAGAATTCAATCTTCCTACACTTCCGCAGAGGCGTATTACTTATATACCAGAGAAGTTTCCTAGCAAGTACGGCGTTCATTCTGAAGAGTACTTACCGATACGTACGGTAACGCCTGTAGTGACAGGAATGTGAACTGTTTGGAAACACGTACTGAGGTGAGTTTTTTTCTTACTGTCAGGATATGGGGAGAGGGTTAAGACGATTACTTACGCATTTGTTGACATTAACTTCGACGGTCAACATGGACACGGAGCATTTCATTGGTATTGTGGAATGTTGCCGTACGCAACCGATGATAACAAACACCCTGCGTACGACTTGCCCGCGCAAAACACAGTTCGAAAGAGGTTATGGTAGCACACAGACTTTACAGACCGCCATCTGTTGTTATGACCTTCAAGACATACCGTACACGTTCTTAAGTTCTGATTGAACGCCTTGATTAATAGGTAACTTCTCTGACATAAAAGCTGAAACTCGCTTCAAATCTCTGACTCACAACAGTGACGTCATGACACACTTTGAAATGAACACCCAGTAGGTAGCGAAATCCGGTTTCGCAAACCAGCTATAATGGTTGGGGAGTTCATCGTGCTAACCACACGATACCTCCATTCTGGTTGGATGATCGTCCACCTCTGCTTCGGCATGTGACCGTGAGGCCAGCAGCCGGCTGGTCGGTCTTGAACCTTCGTGGGCTGTAGCGCCACGGATTATTGTTATAATTTTGCAAGCTTTGGCATTTCGTGAATTCTTTCGTGAAATCTCTTTGCTGGACTCTGACAGTCTGACAGAAGTGATCTATGGCTCTACCAGTTTTGGCCTACATAAATTTAGTCGCTGCATAATCTCTGCAATATAAAGCGTCCTTAAATGAAATACTCCTCACATTGAATAAGTCAGTGAGACTAGAATCCGGCAACAGCTCCAGCTCAGAACACAGGACGGCACCAAAAGTTTCCGCACTGTGTGGAACAGGTTGTGAACGTCATTAATGAGTTGAACTCCAAACGGTCGCGTGACAAGTACCTTGCATGAATGGCTTCCTAAGAGCAGACACTCTTAGACTTACTTGTATACTACCTGTAGGTCAGTAATGACGCATTAGCCAACACACATTGCTTAATAGGAATCTTTGTCTTAGAATCTTTACGTGGCATATAAGCTGTAACAACGTCAGATAATTTTAGTCATATCAACATCAGCTGTTGAAACAACATCAGATATACGTATACAACTCGGGCGCGGGTTCGATTTCCGCTTGGGCAGATTACCTGGATGGGTTTTTCCGGGATTTTCCCTAAACCCGTTAAGCACAAATGCTGGGTAACTTCCGTCGTTGGACCTTGGACTTATTTCGCCAGCATTATCACCATCTCATTCAGATGACCTTCGTACCTGTCGTCTCGCTTCACTTACCTTTCTTCCCACCATAATCTGAACACACGCTCTCATCATGAAACAATACTAACAATACCATCCCATCGCACCTCCTCATACTCATCCTCTTTCACAATAGCCCTGCCAAGACTCTGGAATTCGCTACCTGCTAGCATCAGGGACTGTCGAAATAAAATTGAATTCAAACGCAACCTTACTAGGCACTTGGTCAGTAATTGATTTCTTCTAAATAGTTTCCTTAATCTATCACAAAATATTTTAATATCCAGTAATTTCATCACTATACAATTTTGTTATTCTAGATTTAATTTGTAATTCAGTAAATATAAAATATTCTTTGTTTTCCTATGACTATTACACTCTTACTATGTCATACTACTTTTGACCAATAAAACGGTACGAAAGGACGTATTTCAACCAATCATGGCTGCTTATCGCACAATTTTATCACGTCCCTAGCATTTGTTTAATTTTATCGCGTCCCTAGCATTTGTTTCTTTGTTTGCCAACATTTGAAACTGCGCTGGTCTGGACGTCAAAAAAAAAAAAATATATATATATAATTACAAACCACTCCAGTCGATGCACAGCAGTTTCAAATATGACTCGCATTGGCATTCAAGAACAAGAATTAATAAAAATCACTGATCATACCTATGCATCTTCTGAAATCCGATTTACAAATAAATGAAGAGCACCGTTCGGAAATCCTGAATAAGTTGAATACACCATGTAGGCCTAAATCAACGAGTTCCACTTCTATTACGCACACGTCCAATATAACATCAATTGAACCACCAACCACATTCAAATTTGAAAATTGTACATTCAATAATTATTCCTTTTAAAATTATTCATGTTTATTTTTATGTCATCATCGTTAATTAAAACTTTTCTAACACTTGTGTATATTACTTAGGTTATGTTATAACTTCTGCTATATGATATTATGGATAGTCACGTATCAGAGATTGTTTAATATTAAGATTTATTTAAAATCATCTGTCAAGTGACGTTGATTACTGGGATTCGGATAATTGAAGTGGAATGTTCCATTTTAATAAAAATGAAACTGAATCAACAAAGCCTTCTTGACTAGTAACATTGCCATCGTGTATAATAGATCGAGAACTTCTCGACGAGAAGGCATTGCTCACTACTGCCATCTAGCATGCATCTAGCGTAATATTTGTAATGTTGAGATGGTACAATAATACATTTGAAGACAGTTGTATTTTCGTAAGTCAATTAATATTTTATTGTATTGGAGTACTTCGTTACTTCTAATCTTTATATACTTCCTTCTAATCGTGTAATAGTCAATTAAATCCCACTCGAGTTTTGATTTTCTCTAGATAAATCAAAATGTCTAGTGAGATTACTGTTGATAAATTAGCTAGCTTTAATTAGTCAGGTAATCTTTTCGTACTTTGATTTTTATTGTAATTGTAATTGTAAATTTATTACTAATTGTAATTTTATTTGTAATTATAATTGTAAATTTAATACTAATTGTAATTTTATTCTTCATATTATAGTTGGAATCGCCTGGTAGAGGGGCAGAGAAGGCCTGACGGCCATATTTCTATCAGGTTAAATAAATAAATACTAAATACTAATGACTATAGCAGTTGATAAAGCGTCGTAAAATAAGCAATTAAAAAAAAAACAATTTTACCGAAAAAAATTTTGCCCAGGGTACGCCTTGGGAGGCTAGTCTACGCTACACACGGGACGGGACGGGACGGGACGGGACGGGACGGGACGGAACGGGGTGGGATGGGGGAGATTTGTTGGGACGCCACCAGTAAACCTGAGCTCTCTCGGAGAAAACCTCTGGTTTACCTGGACCACGAGTTTGCCCAGCACAAGGCTAATGACTGTCTAGAAATATAATTACTTTATAAACAAATCCTTGAACGCAAAAGCACACATACAGGAACCTCGGGAGCATTACATTCCCTACTTATAAAGAAAAACAAATCTTAAATCTGTGTTGTTTATTTATTATTTTTTATTATTAGTCTATTTTTTGTGTACATTTTAATCAATTGTCGGTTTCTGGTTTAATTATGTGAATCCTACTTACTTGTAATAATTAATACTAATATGTATTCCAATGTGTTTATTTTTATTTTTTACTGTGTACATATTTTATTGAATTATCGGCTTCTGTTTTTGTGTGATTCGTATTTGATTCTAACAACATTAATATGTATTCCACTATGTTTATTTTTATTTTATGAGGTAAATTTTTATATAACTACCTCTTTTAATCTCATTATGTACCTAAATCGTATCAGTATGTAATTACTTAATTCCGATCCACTTGTATGTTCAACTATGTAAGCAAGTTTTAATCCTCGTTGAGTGTAAGAGAAAGCCTTACGGCCTTAACTCTGCCAAGTTAAATAAAGCCATTATTATTATTATTATTATTATTATTATTATTATTATTATTATTATTATTAATTTTCCTTAAGTATATCAGAAAAAGCAATAATAATAATAATAATAATAATAATAATAATAATAATAATAGTAACAATAATAAACAGCACAATGAATAAATCTGCACACTTTTAAGCGCCCAATTCTGCCAATTTCTCGTTTATTTCCCTCTTTGATATTAAAGCTAAAAGCTCATCAGGATAACTCTCCCTGTCTGGCTTTGTGTTTGCTATTCTTTCGCTCTTCCCGTCTGTTTTATGTATGCGATTATGTCTTTCAACTAAAGTCGGCTAATCTACGATTAAATATTTATCAACGAGGGCTCGCTCAGTTAACTACTAACGAATCTGTAATAAGATGGAAGATGAACACTCGCTGCTGCATAAACCAAGGAACAACCTCATTAAGCATTCAACCACAGAAGTTTACGGCGGAAAATCCCTGCATGCTGTCTATAAAACTACAGCAGGCGAATGTGGAAACTAGGTTGTCATCCCCGAATGCAGACGAGTACATTACATATCTAAATAAGTAAACAGAAGAAGATCAATTCTTCCTTCTCAAAATTCGACTGATGATAGCAAAAGCCACAGTTTCCTTTGTTGTAAACTAAAATAAACAGTGCAATAAGTTGTGTAAAAAAGAAATTTATGCTCGACCATGCCGAAATGTAGTAATTATACACCTGGTAGCAGCCCTTTAACGGACCTCATTAAAGTACACCTATTCATTAAAGTTCAGGTGTTCCACCAATCAGAAAACACCATTGTAGCAATATGAAAGCGCAAGTATCGATTATTCTCGGATATGCAATCGAAAGACAACTAGCGAAACGTCACGGAGGCTGGAAATCCAATACTGTCGCAGAAGGTTATGTTCTGTTACTATAATAATTAGCGTTAATTGTAAATAATATTCAAATAAATTCAAATTGTTATCTCGTTTTTCAATGTCTAAATCAATTTCAAGGTTATATCAAGATTAATGTTTATTTTACTCTCTAGATTATATCAAGGTCAATGACATTTGTTTCTAGGAAAAAATCAATACTTTCGCATCTGCGCACATCTCACAGTTTACGATATATTGTACAAGGTCAGTTCCGCTTCCCAGTCAGATAAGAATAACATGAATACTTATGAATAATTTCAAGTTAGAAATATGGTCGAGCATAAAAAGTCGTATGAAACTTGCCTATAATGGTAATTATAGGCTCATTGCATAATGTACTATTTCGTGACCATTTATATGCAATAGGCCTACGTTCCAGATATAAAAACCTGGATAATTTATTCGTTGTCAAATTAATTAATGGAAATAGGCAACAAGCACTACAATTCTATATTCGATCTACACTAACAGAAAAAAATGAAAGGATTTTTAAATAATGTTCATCAGTTCTGCTTGAATATGTGCTTCTAAATTTTGTTTCACGACGTTCCACTCATAGCTTAAGCTAGGTTAGTAAGCTTAGTTCTGGTAGTATTAGATAAGGTCAGGTCAGGTAGGGTTAGGTCAGATTATTTTTTCAAGTAGGTTATTTTACGACGCTTTATCAACAGGTTATTTAGAGTCTGAATGAGATGAAGGTGATAATGCCGGTGAAATGAGTCCGAAAGTTACCCCGCATTTGCTCATATTGGGTTGAGGGAAAACCTCCGAAAAAAAACCTCAACCTAGTAACTTACCCCGACCGGGAATCGAACCGAGGCCACCTGGTTTCACGGCCAGACGCGCTAACCGTTACTCCACAGGTGTGGACAGGTCAGATTATGTTACGTTAGGCGTGATATGGCTAGGTCAGTTTAGGTCAGGTTAGATGATGCTAGCTTATGTCAGATTAGCCACTTAGTTCTTGTCGTGTTAGGTTATGTTACGTCAGATCAGATTATGTTAGGTTAGGGGTGATAGGGTTTGGTCAGTTTTGGTCTGGTTAGTTTAGGTTATATTAACTTAGTTCTGGTCGTGTTAGGTCATGTTAGGATAGGTTAAGTTAAATTAGATTAGGTTAGGTTAGGTTAGGTTAGATTAGGTTAGATTAGGTTAGGTTAGGTTAGGTTAGGTTAGGTTAAGTAGGAAGGGTTTGATAAGGTAAGGTTAAGTTAGGCGTGGTAAGACTATAGTGGTTTTTGTCAGGTAAGGTTAGGTCACATTACATTAGGTTAGGCGTGGTTGGGCTAGGTTAATTTTGGTCAGGTTAGGTGAGATTAGCGTAGGGGTTAGTGAGCTTAGTTGTGATCGTGTTACGTGAGGTTAGGTTTAATTATTTCTTGGTGTACCTACTCCTCGGAAGAGAGCTAGCATCAAGCTATCATTACTAACTTCAATAATTGTTTAAATTTTAGTATTCCGTATAAAGACTTTAGTAAATATTATAGTTCCGTCACTCTTATTTCCAGCAGCTAATCACATTGTGGGTCGGCTACATTTAAACGTGTGCGTCTTGTCATTCGCTGCTGATAACGATAAGGCTCGATAAATACTTAATATAATCGCCCGCCATTTTGGCTCTTTCTTTGGCGTTCGCATAAAGCACATGAGGATGTTATTTGCCGCTCAATTACAGTGCGTTTGATTTATTATCATATGAGCTATGATATGATGTTTAACGGTGCGGCAAATAGATTCCTCATCTGGTAGCTCGGCAACGAAAGAACAAAAATGGCAAACGATACTACCTATCTAGACTTTATAGAGCCTTCACTTCCTAAGGCGTAAGCAAAGAGGCGGAGTCACGCCGGAAATAACAGCGACGCGTGTGTTATTTTCTGTGTAGACGGGTTTTAGTAACTAGTCTAGTAATTTCGTATATTTCTTTACTCATAATCTCGTCACTTAAAATGATGGAAACGATTTAAGAACGTTTTGGTCAGTTTCGGCTATAGTGTATGAGTAGGCAGCACACAACTGTTGCAATATTTTCGTAATTTTCTCGAAAGTGTACTCTTCGGTTCAGTGTTATTTTAGATGTGTTTTTAAGAATTTATTATTGTCTTAGGTAAAATCATTGCAGTTTCAATTCATGTGGAAGAATATCGCAACTTGTTTTCTATCCGAAACTTTCTCAAGTCCTTCAATAATGTTATATTGCATATATAAAGAAATGCACGGCTTTGCCAGTCAGCACTACTATAACATATCCTCCTGAAGGGTTATAAGAGGCTTCATATCTGACCAATCACTCGAGTTGGGAACTTATTCAACAGGAGGTATAGGATTTGCTACTGTAGCAGGGTTTACTCAGTGATAGTGACAGAGAGAAAGTGATCATATTTTCTATTATCGATATTTTTTGTTCCATCTCTGTTGACGCAGCATACTGCTCGCCCGATTTCCACAGTGTTGACTCTTCGCCTCAGTACCGGTATTTCAATGTTACGTATTTATGTATGGGAGACATAGCGATATCTCGAACATGCTCCTTTGAATCCCACTCGGAGAATTCCCCAGCGTCAGCGCCATCTGAAGGAAGATCCTTCCTTGCCTCTGTTACTTCTTTCATCTGAGTGTTGTTTCAGTCATGAAAAATTTCTGATCCTCGCTCCGACTTCCATTCTGAAATATTTACACCGCTAGTTTGTAATTCTAGCTTTCTCTAAAATTCTAACCTAATGAAATTGATTATATATGTACCTTTTTTTCCAGTTGGTTATTTAAGACACTGTATCAATTACTACGTTATTTAGCGTCGATGAAATGTGATGATAGCGAGATAATATTTGGCGAGATGAGGTCCAATATTCGCAAAAGATTACCAGACACTCGCCTTACAGTTGGGGAAAACCTCGGAAAAACTCAACTGGGTAATCAGCCCAAACGGGAATCTAACCTCATCGGGTAAACTTATAGCTAGGTACTATCACAAAAGGGGGGGATTCAACAGGGCTCACTTTTCGCTCCGCTACTCTTTTCTATATATATTGTGACAGCGACGTGAGATTCGAACTCACGACCAGCGTCCCGCGAGAGAGAGCATATCGCGCGGGCTTCATGAAGCATGAGGAATGGCGCGCGGCGGAGAGGGGAAAGGGCCAACGCGGCGAGAGAGTGGAGCGAGAGTGCGCGCGCAACTGCTGCATGCGGAGTAAGGGGGAATGGACCTTCCCGACCCTTCCAGAAGTGCGTCGAAGTGGAGATATCCAGATAATTCTCTACGCACCTGTAGAAATTTCTCGCAACTATGATTTTGCTATAA
Source organism: Periplaneta americana (assembly GCF_040183065.1). Classification (NCBI taxonomy): domain Eukaryota; kingdom Metazoa; phylum Arthropoda; class Insecta; order Blattodea; family Blattidae; genus Periplaneta; species Periplaneta americana. The sequence goes on along the minus strand of NC_091133.1, from coordinate 102,426,698 downwards.
AAGAAGAAGCGCCAGCGAACTCGAGAGTTTTCAGTTATTCAGTCAGTGAGAAAGCCAGAGCAAGGAAGCCAGTCTTGTGCACCGGAGTTCGACTCGAGTGTGCGTCCGCAACTGCGTCAGCAGCCGAAGGCCTGAGTTCGAGTGCAGTGGACCGCAGTTGGAGGGACCTGAGTTCGAGTGCAGTGGACCGCAGTTGGAGGGACCCGAGTTCGAGTACAGTGAACTGTCTCTGAAGGTCTGTGGTTCGAGATACTGTGAACTCGAGTGACTGAGATAGAAGAACTGTGAACTGAGAACTGGTAGTTCTGATTTGTAAATAGTGCTTTGTAAATATTAGTTAAGATTAACAGTTCATTGTTGTGCGTAATAGTCCAAGTAAATTGTCATTGTCGTCGGTGGAGTGCTATAACGAATACTGTGTTGAGTGAAGATCCAATTGTTGACGAGAGCGTTTAAGGTGAATTGTAGAAAGGAATTATTGTTGTGACGAATAAATTACATTGTTGTTACTAATAAAATTTACAATATATATATATATTTTACATTGTCGCTACCATCTACAGTACATGATGATCTCCAACTCTATGTACATTTCCGACCTGATACATTAAATGATTTTATCCACAAATTAAACAGCGATCTCATTTCAGTCTCGACATGGGCCAGCAAACTCGGACTTACAAGCAAACATTCTGATGGGGGCAGATAAAAAAGTTATTTTTTTCTTTTATCGTGTTAATAATATCAAAAGAAGTACTTACACAAATTTTGGCCACTCGACCGCAATTACGAGGGCCGTAAAAAAATAAGTTCACCAGGAACTGTTAACAAAAAGAAAACACAATTTATTTGGAAAAATTTGCTGAAACAGACACAACAATTCTTGAGCTATTTTTCAACATATTCCCCACAGAAATTGAGACATTTGTCATATCATGGGATCGACAGAGGTGTGCAGACGGCTGTAAAACACTGGTTCCGATTCCAGGCGGCTGACTTCTACGACACAAGGATACAAAAATTGATCCCTCGGTATGACAAATGTCTGAATTCCAGTGGTGGATATGTTGATAAACAGCGCAACTATCGTTGTATCTGTTTCAATAAATCTTTTCTTGCAATTTTGCTTTTTTTCTGTAAACGGCCCCAGGGAAAATCACTTTCTGGACGACCTCATAATTGCGGTCGAGTCGCCAAAATTTGTATAGCACTTCTTTTGACATTGGATCTCCCTACCTCGTAGAGGCTGTCAGACATTAACTAATTTCAAAACCCGGTTGCCAGCTACTAGAGATGAACAGCGATCGAGAAAGCAAGACTAACAGCGCCCGCAAAGCCGAAAACCCGCACGACAATGTTGTATACGTCGCGTCCTTGACGTAAAGACTGCTTGTGAGTGTTTCGAGACGTCGAGATTGATCACTCCAAAGTCCCGAACGTCAAGCAGCCTTGAATCGCCACAGTTGTTTATACCTGACTGAACTTTTATCTACTTTGGCAACTGTTATATACGTATAAACAATCAAGTAGCCTATTTGAAACATCTCTACCTTTCAGCGTATAATAACCCGTTCCCCAGTCTTTATTTAATTACTAGGTCCTTATTAAAAGGCTAGGAATTTCCTTTTCATATGTTTGAGATCAAGTGTGCAATCTCAAATAAAAAGATATTAACATTACGTTTTTGTTTCTTAGAAATGCAAATTTATTTGAGAATTTTTTTTTTATTTATATAACCATAGGTAATATCATATAATAGAACCAGAACATTTTGATAACTAAGATACTGTTCTGTTTTGTCTTTTTGCCTCATTTAAACATTTATAATGTTATTTATTTCAATGATGTGTGTTATTCAAAGTTACGAAATCTTTCCACTCCAACCAAATGATATTTCGAGAATGATGAGCGAGACTCGAAGCGCACGAGAATGACGAGACGAGATATGAAAAACAAGTGCAACGAAAACAGCGAGCGAGAGCGGCAGTTAGTTTTGTTCATCTATATCAGATAGACTGCTTAGACTGTGAGCTTTCCTAAAATATATTTTTTTCTGATATATGATTTTTATTTTTAACATATAACTTTTCTTTATTATTTTAACAATTACTTCGATTCACATTAATATAATTGTTTGATTCTTAGAATTACATGTAATTAAACTTTCTTCCATTTTGTTATTATTATTAACTTATTATTATTATTATTATTATTATTATTATTATTATTATTATTATTATTATTATGTAGTTTAGTCATCCATTTTGTATTATAATCTTGCATATCTTTGTAATACTATTTTATATGATTCCATTCTTCATTTATGATTCCATTATTTCATTTGTAATTATCATTTTAATTAATTGCCATTAATTTAATTATTTCTTTGTACTTTTATTGTAAATTATTGCTAATGTTTTTGTTATATTGTTTGTGCTGAACTGTAATTGGACTCTGGCTGTTGTACAGCACATTAAATATAAGTAAAGTGCCGAGGTCATGGAAAGCATGGGGCTCTACCTCCATGCCCCCCAAGTGCCTTCATGGCATGTTACGGGAATACCTTTACCTTTTACCTTTAAATAAATATAAATAAAATAAATAAATTATTATTATTATTCATTGTATATTGTTATTGTATTTCTGTAATTTTTATATTTGCTGTTGTTCTAATACGGGTTGAGTGGAAGAGAAAGCTTTATGGCCTTAACTCTGTCAGTAGAAATAAATCTACTAAATAAAATATCGGCTTGTATCCCAGATTTTGAATGTGTACCTCGCTCATTCCGACCCATTTTAAAGCACTTTAAGCACCGGTTTTCTGTTTATTGATGATAATAAATTAATACCTGTATACGAAATAAAAATTACTCTACAATAGAGCGGTCGTGGCTCTCTCAGACCACTATTTTAGAATTTTTCAAAGCGACAGTATCAAAGGTCACATGTCTTTACTTGTACTCATGAATTTACACCGCGTATGAACGCATGAATACAACCGTAATCTGGCTAAATGTTGCATGTCCTTCAGGCTTTTCCATGTATGCTGCATTCATGAGCAGGGGCAAGTTAATTATAGAATTTAAATACAGACGTCGGCACATTTAAAATATCGTTGGTATTCCTTTGTTGACAGAAACATCATCCGAACACAATGCGTCACGTACTGGAATGTATCATCGGAACGTGTCAAGAATACAAAACGGCCGGTCGACTCCAGCTCTTCGAGATTTGTGCGGAAATCTTTCTTGGCCAAGTAGGAAACAAGTCACGAGGATTAAAACCACAAACATACGAAACTTACATAATACTGAAGCACAAGGTTCGTTCAAGTAATATAACTCTAAGTCACCAGCGCCGTCTAGGAGTTGTAGAACGGAACTCGTGCTTCGAGATTGCGCTTGGCGTCGCTTCGAATCTCACTTGCACTGATTATTTGGATAGCTTTATTCCGAGGTTTTCACCAACTGTAAGGCTAGTGTTAGACAGTCTCATGGCGAATCTCGTACTCTCCAAAATGTCATCTCGTCACCAATTCTATCGATGCTATAATCACTGTTTCCAACATATCGTCCTACAATCTCGCTAACTTTCCAGTAAAAAGTAGCAAAATCTCTCCAAAGTTTCTTAAAAAATATCCCCAGAAATGTCGCTAAAAATTAATAATAAATACCACTAAATAAAAATAAGAAAAACATACATTATGCAGAGAAAAATATCATTTCTTCGTCTTAACCTTTTTCTGTGGAGTCTGATAGTGCTGTTGATGGCTGTCATATTGAGGTGGAAGCTGTGGGAACAACTCATTGTGAATACACTGCACTTGATCTAATCATTGGCACTACACTTTGTGGCAAAATGTAAGTGTGGAAATTTTCACCTATGCCTTTGACCACAAACTTTTTTGTGAAATCTAACACTTTTTAAATATAAAACCAGAAAAACTGCAAAACTACAGTTGCTTCACACGAACTGTCAGCACAAAATTCCAAAACTCAACTGCCATGGGTCGGTTCGGAGTGGAAAATTTTCGCGTTGCGGGGAAGAACCAAGATTACATTAGCCGCAACTCGCGACTCGTCACGTGCCAATCAATCCTCAAGGATCAATATTAGGTCCCCTACTTTTTCTAGTGTTTATAAATGATCTTGCCCCCCCCCTTATAAAAGATGTAGGTCATCCCTTATTATTTGCAGATGACACAAGTATAGTAATTACAGCCAATAACTCCAACACATTCCAATCTTCAACAGAGGAAATCCTCTTCAAAATATGTGACTGGTTCTCAGTCAATAAATTAGTATTAAATTGTAACAAAACTAACATAATTCAATTTAAATCCTGTCCAAATTCAACGTCGCAAATTTCTAGCGCAATAATTAACAATAGATCCCTATTAGAAACAACAACAACATCCAAATTTCTTGGCTTAAAAATCGATAATGCGTTAAATTGGAAAAATCATATTAAAGAAATTACCCCCAAACTAAATTCAGCTTGTTTTGCTATTAGATCTATGCAAAAGATAGTAAATATCAATACCTTAAAAACAATATACTTTGCATACTTCCACTCGGTAATGAGTTTTGGAATAATATTCTGGGGAAATTCCACAGATAGTAACAATATATTTCTATTACAAAAAAGAGTAATTAGAATAATAGTAAGTGCCAATTCTAGGGAATCGTGTAGGACTATTTTCAAAAAACTACAAATAATGCCCATGGCTTGTCAGTATATCTTTTCATTAATAGTCTTCCTCGTATGTAATCGTGAAAACTTTGTAACTAATTCAACAGTTCATAGCATAAATACACGTCAAAAAATGACTTTCATACTCCATCGGCAAGTCTATCGTGATATCAAAAAGGAGTGCGTTATATGGCAGTAACAATTGTTAATAGCCTCCCTATCGATATAAAAAATTAAACACAAAACATAAAATTATTTAGGGCCAAATGAAAGAAGTACCTAATTTCTCACGCCTTCTATTCTGCAGGTGAATTCATGACATTCAATAACACTTCATGAAATTGATACTAAAACTATGTGTTGTACTAGTAGACTATATTGTAAATCTCGTGTGTATATATTTCATCTAGACTGTGACTATAAATTAAGATTTTATAATAGTATTAAGTTTTTTGACTTGTTCCATATTCTGGCTGTAAGCATGTATGAATACCATGGAATGTTAATAAATACAATACAATACAATACAAAGTTTTCACCGCTTATGGGTGTTGGAGCAGTAGCATTGAGAGAGAGACCTATAGTAAGCCGTGAGAATCATTGACTCAGCATCTTTCACCCATGATCACTGATCACAAATGTATGTGATCAGGGCTTTTACGTATGAATCAATGGACTACTTATTCATGCACCCATGCCTATCCCAAAACTAAGAAACGTATGAGTTCAGTTGAATGTTTTAACTTTAAAGAAAGAAAAAAAATGGAAGACTATAAAAATCAGCAGAAAAGTCGCTAATCGTATTTTAAAAAATTTGTCGCCGAGACTGATTAAAAATTCCCTAGATTTAGCGACTTATCGCTAAATATGGCAACACTGGCTATAATCACTATTCATAGACATTTCGCTAGCCCGCGCTACGAGCGTGCTAAACTAGCCCCGGCTATCGACTAGTTACTTGTACAGGATTCATATCATATCGTATCGCTAACACTGGTTTATGAATACGAAAAACGTTAGTTCGCTGATCATCCACCGGAACCCCGCGCTAAGAATGTCTATGCATACGTGATTATTTTTCTCATATATTATTACGATGTACGTAATGATATTTCCGTGCAGAAATTCTGCGTCATCATATGATGAAGGATGAATGGAACGAAGAAAAATTCTCTCCGGCACCGGGATTTGAACCCGGGTTTTCAGTTCTACGTGCTGACGCCCTAGTGATTTAAGACGGCGCTTGTTCCGTCGGATCCCGGCCACTTAGTCACTCATAACGAGTGCACCTCTGCACATGTGTGGACATTGTGCCACTGTCATACATCTATGACGCAGTGCATGAGGGTAGGCCACTAGAGGGAACCCAAGAGGATTCGATCCGACATCGGGATGAGAATTCGGTGTGGCTTACTGGATAGAGTGTCAGCGCGTCAGCACGTAGAGCTGAAAACCCAGGTTCAAATTCCGGTGCCGGAGAGAATTTTTCTCCGTTCCACTCATCCTTCAACATATGATAACGCAGAATTTCTGCACGGAAATATCATATGTACTTCGGTACATCGTTCCGTATTTGAGTTAAATTACAATTAGTTAATTGTGGATTAGTAACAGGTGTTATTATATATTTTTTTGTTTATTGGTAACTCTATACCATCTAATAGATGCTTTATGGTTGTGCTAACAGATGGAGTTACTTGTCAACAATGTGACGCTGAAACGTGTGTTCAGGTTATTGCCCAGCGAGTCCTGATGTATTTCTTTTAATTAATATTAACCCGGCACTCACATTCATACAAATTTCCAGACTCTAGACACCCAGGGAATTCCTCTTCTTCAAGAAAAATTCACCGAGAGCCGAACCCGGGAATCGATCTCAGGACCGCCTGATCTGGAAGCCAGCATGCTGACCAACAGACCACGGAGGCAGTCATTATTATAAGTTGTAACAATAATCTGTTTCCCTAGCAACCAGTCCGCGTGTTGTAAATTCAACTTACAAGGCCAGTCAACAATAACGTTAAGTACAACAAACAAATAATATTTTTCTGTTGCTTTGCGCAACGATAACATGAATGATTGTGAAACATGAAGAAATACAGAAGCGTTCAATAAGTTTTCGTACTGTCCTGATTATAGGCAACACACAGAATACAGGAAACGGAGAAGTTATCTAGAACCAGGGAAAAGCCTGGAATCTGTACTAAATGCATCACTTGAAAGGCAGAGAAGAAGACTAGTCATAAGGCATATATGGAGAGATTCCAGAAAAAGTCGCAATAGAGCCTTATCATAGGCTAGGATTTTGATGAAATTGCATTTTTTTTTTCCTAGTAAGCCAAAAACATAGCCGCTTTAGTATTTATATGTTATGTGATAAACTGAGTGTTTTAAGACATATTTGTTAGGGTATTTTTTATTACATTTTTTGCCTGTTTCAACTCATAAGAGCATCTTTTGTGTTATTCGGACATTTTTCAGGCATTTTCATTTAATTTTGGCCATAAATCTCCATTATTAATATAAAATAATGTTTATTTATTTTGATATTTTGTCTACATATTTTGTCCATTAATACCCTTTATTTTTTACTTGGTTATTTAACGACGCTGTACCAACTACGAGGTTATTTAGCGTCGATGGAATTGGTGATAGTTATATGATATTTGACGAGATGAGGCCGAGGATTCGCCATAGATTACCTGACATTTGCCTTACGGTTGAGAAGAACCTTGGAAAAACCAAACCAGATAAGCAGCCCAAGCGGGAATCGAACCCGCGCCCGAGCGCAACTCCGGATCGGCAGGAAAGCGCTTTAACCGACCGAGCTACGCCGGTAGCTAATAACCATTATTTTGTATAATATTTTAATCGTTTTTCTACACAAATATTGCCCTTTTAACGTAGTACACCCCATGTAATGGATCAGTCCAACCATCCCTTCAATATAGACTCCTCTATACCTGCTAATTCCGTATAAGAGTGGCCTTGTGATGGGCTACATGGAAACTACATCTTACTTACTTACTTACTTACTTACTTACTTACTTACTTACTTACTTACTTACTTACTTACTTACTTACTTACTTACTTACTTACTTACAAATGGCTTTTAAGGAACCCGAAGGTGCATTGCCGCCCTCACATAAGCCCGCCAGCGGTCCCTATCCTGTGCAAGATTAATCCAGTCTCTATCATTATACCCCACCTCCCTCAAATCCATTTTAATATTATCCTCCCATCTACGTCTCGGCCTCCCTAAAGGTCTTTTTCCCTCCGGTCTCCCAACTAACACTCTATATGCATTTCTGGATTCGCCCATACGTGCTACATACCCTGCCCATCTCAAACGTCTGGATTTAATGTTCCTAATTATGTCAGGTGAAGAATACAATGCGTGCAGTTCTGTGTTGTGTAACTTTCTCCATTCTCCTGTAACTTCATCCCGCTTAGCCCCAAATATTTTCCTAAGCACCTTATTCTCAAACACTCTTAACCTATGTTCCTCTCTCAGAGTGAGAGTCCAAGTTTCACAACCATACAGAACAACATGGAAACTACATCAGGTAAAATAATTAATGAAAGTGTACTACTTAGAAAAAATATGTAAAATTAAATAAACTTAAATGTTGGTACTAGAATTTAATTTAATTACTAGTGTAAATGTTAAATAGCACAAAATTCCTTTTCCTACTAAGCCAATTTTAGAATGTAAGATCAATTTTTAGGGCATTTTTGAAAGATTTTTAGGTCATAAATGCATTGTTTTTAGGACATTTTTTATGATTTATAGGTCATCAAAATCCTAGCCCTACTTATCATGTTTGCACAAAATCACGTGTAGAAGCTCAGTTCTTAAAGACAATCTGACGTAGTTTGACATTACTGACTAAACAGGTATGGAAGCAATGATCTTCAGTGCATGTATGTTTGAAGGGACAATAGATGTTCGGAAATATATTGATTGCACCTTGTACCTGCATGAGTTTCCTAATCAAATTTGCAACATCGCCGTTTTTATACAAAAAAAAACTACTTGGGTAAGTCGGGACTTGAACTCAGACTTTTAGAGTGAAAAACTGACGCTCTAGCCCTTCGGTTGAAGGTGCCTCTGTGACAAGCTGTAACAGTGACAAAGAAAAGCTTGAAGCGAATAAGTTCTGGGCTGGAATTGATTTACATCCGCTTGTACGTAGTACATGACTTTTCTCTACGAACAACGGATGTATTTTTAGTGGAGACATGTAAAATAATTTGCCAGCACATTACCCACTCTATTCGGAAACTTGACGGGAATGGCTGCAGAGGAGGTTGAAAGTGCAGTTCCGATGTAATTTTCAAAGCCTTTCTTTTATAACGTTTCAAAAGCCTACTTTCTCTGCGTTGAATATAGAGGAGGAAACGAACAGAAGAACGAAACGAAACAAAGTGAAGACGGGAAGAGGGTAAAAAGGCAAGAGAGAGGATACAAAGAAAATAAAACGATTGACGGTTGGATGGCTTGATACGAGAGGATTGGCAGATGAATAAAGATGAAAGCAGTGTATGACAGGAATAGCAAAGATAATACGACAGTGGGTGCAGTCGAGGAACGTTGCAACGCGTGAGGATATGCCTAGAATAGAGTCTGCAGGTCTTTTTCATCTGAACGCGAAACGCACTAAGAAATTAATAAGCTTGGATCCAGTAATATTTAATGCGTTTTTCATGGCGTATACGAATTACTTCTCGTGTGCCCATTATTCTGCCTACATTACGCGAATTCCCAGAAGGCAGCAGCACCTTCGCAACAATGAGAGATTAATGCCACTTAGACAAAAGAAGGTCGTTTCATTATTTGTTCATTGTTAGTTGTGAATTGCATAGCGAGGTCGCTTTAAATATGAGAGTATCCGTTGAATTTAATTACATGCTTACAGTAAACCTTGTTTGACGCTGCAATTTTTCCAGTGAGAATTCTGTTTTAATGGGACACGTATCGGCTACAATTTCATGCTAATTGAACCATAAGGCTGATGTGATATTGTTAAAATTTAATATTACACATCTAGCTTCTTAACTCTTAATATTATACGAATTCTGTAGACTGGTTATAAATCTTTTAATTAAATACCCAGCAATTGCATGGGCAGCACAAATGCCAATTTTTCTCTATTGCTCATAAAATTACAGATATACTTCCTATACGTCCAATAACATGTCTTTATAGGCACTGCGTGGTAATTACTTATAATTAAAGAAACTGCTTAATATTTATTTATTTATTTATTTATTTAGTCACTCATTCAGTCATGCATTCATTCATTCGTCCATCAGTCCATCCGTGTATCCATTTATCTGTTTATCTACTTATTATTATTATTATTATTATTATTATTATTATTATTATTATTATTATTATTATTATTATTATTACTATTATTACTATTAATATTATTATTATGTGTATCGAATGCCTACCCACTTCACTTGCGTGATTCGGATTCCACATATTGCGGATAGATGGGAGGACTGTGACCCATTTTCAAGTTGCACATCACTTCGGCGGGCCACGCTATGCATGATATGTATCTATGGAGAGTTAAATGAAGCTGTGTTGGAAAGAGTGGGTGAAGAAAGAATGATGCTGAAACTGATCAGGAAGAGGAAAATAAATTAGTTGGGTCACTGGCTGAGAAGAAACTGCCTACTGAAGGATGCACTGGAAGGAATGGTGAACAGGAGAAGAGTTCGGAGTAGAAGAAGATATCAGATGATAGACGACATTAAGATATGAAGAGTCCACTGCAAGAATGATGGATGTCACTTTCTTGTCGAAAATGAACCAAGACTGTCAATGCATAGCTTAAGACATATAGAATGTACATACAGATTTATATGGCATTAACACTGATAGTCATTGTTCAGTAATGATCGGAAAGTCACAGTTAATCTTTGAGCGCTAAGCATTTCAAACTTTCAATCGCTTCTCCTGCAAAATGTATTCCAAATGACATCCATCATTCTTGCAGTGGACTCTTCATATATGGATCATATGAGGAAACGAAGAAGAAGGCAGAAAATAGGAAAGATTGGAGAAAACTGGGTTTGCAGTGAAATATCTGCCCTTGGGCAGAACACTAAATGAATGAATGAATGAATGAATGAATGAATGAATGAATGAATGAATGAATGTCGTGTACTAGGGTGAGTGTATGTGTAAATGTTCGTGTAAGTGTAATGTAGGGAATGGGTGAGGATGATGATGATGATGATGATGATGATGAGGAAAGAAGTGGAAACCCGGTGCCGGCACGTAGCCTCCTCATGTCGAATAGCACCAAGGGGGCCGTCAGGCTTAACGTCCCCATCCGACGGAAGAATCACTATCAACAGTGACATATGTTTTCTCTGCAATGCACTGCGGAGAGATTTTGGATTTAATCCAGGCATATTGGTGCACAATCTAGTGATTAAAAGTTGTGCAACGTCACCTCTCTTAGTCCCGTGGTAGAAATCGAACCCGGGCCGGCTACCACATAGTTAACTCGGCGGACTGTATAATATCAGCTTTGCATTTCTTTTATAAGGTGTTTTGGAATACAAATCTTTAATATTATTTTCCAGTGTTAAAACTGATAATTGTATTACGTTCGAAATTCAAGTAGTTAATTATTTGATCGTCATATATTTTCCTTTGGTTTATGTTTGCGAGGAAACGAACTGTATCTACACAAACTAAAACAAGCAGTGAAAATCCCTTTGTTGATGTTCGCACTGTTGATCTCTCTACTAATGAATACTCGCACCACCTGGCGACAAAAATATGTACTGTCTAATAACAGGGAACGTTTATCTGCGTCATCAGTTTCCACAGCAACTAGTTTCTCAGTTTCATTGTTTACGCGCTGTATTCCCACACTCGAGTCTCCTGGTTACATCGACTGAAATAACGATGTTATTGAACAAGCATCGAAAATTATGCATTGCATTACAACTCCACTTTACCCATCATCCTCCATTCGGTTGGCTGGCTCCGTATACAGTTAATTGAGCACACAGCCCAGCAGGGATGACCAAAACAACGCCTCACCGTCTTTGTTAACTTGTTTGTATAATACCTACCAAAAGTCGTGTTGACAGTGTAGGCTTAATATTATTTAAAACAATAAAACTTTCTATAAACTTTTAATGCATTTGTGGCGATGTGAAGCACATGGCTATTTATGTACGCATTTTAAATAAATTTTACAATTTTCTTCTTATACCGGTGCATTTACTTTCCACCAGAATAAATAAATAAATTATTTATTTATTATTGTTTGTTGTTTAGTCAACTGCCCGAAGACAGGTTTGAACCTCATAAGTTATACCAATAAGGCATCACTCATGAGGCAACTAGGCAGGAGATAATGGGGTAGGGTAGCCAGTTCCTTTCCCCTTCCAATCCATACATCGCCGATTAGCTACATATTCCACTAATCAGGCTTCAGATGCAGACAATTGTTCTTCCTCTGACACACATCGTCAAGTGAGATGTAGTGCCTGACAATAGATAGGCCTATACATATCAGTCAGAACCTCAATCAGACGTAAATTTATTATTATTATTATTATTATTATTATTATTATTATTATTATTATTATTATTTATTATTATTATTTACTTTCTCGCCTTTTGTGGGGACATAATTACCATGTTCATTCATTCGTTCATTCATAATGTTCTTTTTTTTTTTAATTGGTTATTTAACAACGCTGTATCATCTACTAGGTTATTTAGCGTCGATGAGACTGATGATAGCGTGATGGTATTTGGCGAGATGAGGCCGAGGATTCGCCATAGATTATGGCATTCACCTTTCGCTTGGGGAAAATCTGGGAAAAAAACCCAACCGGGCAATCAGCTCAAGCGGGGATCGAACCCGCGCCCGAGCGCAACTTCACTCCGGCAGACAAGCGCCTTAACCGACTGAGCCACGCCGGTGACTTCCATAGTGTTCTGCCCAAGGGCAGGTTTTTCACTACAAACCCAGCATTCTCTAGTCTTTTCTATATTCTGCCTTCCTCTTAGTCTTCGCATATGATCCATATATATTGATGTTGTTATCATCTGATATATTCTTCTACCCCAAACTCTTTTCCCGTTCACCATTCCTTCCAGTGCATCCGTACATATTATGTTTGCGAGTTAAAATATGGACGAATACCTCTGGTTGAGGTTCTGGCTGATATTCATTGATTCATAATGTTCTGCCAAAGAGCAGGTCTTTCACTGCAAACCCAGCATTCTCCAGTCTTTCCTATTTTCTGCCGTCCTCTTTGTCTCCTCGTATGTACATCTATTATCAGGTAGTACATCTCACTTGACGATGTGCCAGAAGTACGATTGTTTGTATGCATTTGATGTCAGATTAGTGTAATACGTTACTAGTCAGCGATGTATGCAATGGAGGGAGAAAGGAACTGGCCACCCTACCCCATTATCTTCTGGCCTAGTTCCCTCATGAGTTATATCTTGATGGTGTCACTTGTCGGGTCCATACCTGTCTTCGGACAGTTGACTAAACAACAACAACAACAATATAAACGAGAACAATGGATTTTATGGTCATAAAAATGCTCGATTCCTTTCCGGAAAGGATATAAATGCGATGATACCGCAGCGCATATTTACAGCTTACACAAAATATACTTGTAAGGGCTCTCTCTCATGTCTCTCCCAATCTGTCTACTTGTGACACGCATTGGTCTGTCACTCGTTTCAGAAAGTATAAAAACCTGTTCCTATCACTGCTGTGAAGGTTTTAAAGAAGATTTGTATACTGGGATGCGGCTTTTTTTTTTTTTTTGTTGCATTTCCCCTTATTTTACATTTATTGAAAACACTCTGAGACGGAATATCTCTATTGTCCTTAAATATTGTTAAAACTTGTGAGAAAAAAAGTGGGAGGGAACAAATTAACAACTTTAGGCAACCCATGTTAAACATGCGAATAGATTAAAAACATCAAAATGGACGCTTTAGCTATAATTGCGATTCTAGACCACATTACCAAGGAGATAAAGCGTAAAGTTAGCTCCAAAATAAGGTTTTTGTCTATTACATCATTAATAATATTGCTATAAATTGTACCGTATCTGGAAATAAAGCATAACATAATTGTATGTTTGATAGTTATTTTCTCATCCATGTCATCTCATTTTATCCAAGCTTTCCATCTGCAAAGGTATTTTGATTCACTCTTAGCTAATATTACGGCATTTTTCCAGTGGCGGCTCGTGATCATTTTTGTTGGTGATGCCAGGTATTTCACAAATTTTGCGATATACGTTAAATAATGCACCAAGATTTTTTAATTTCATTTTAGTTAATTGTTCCTGCTTAAAAATTAGTTCAGCACAATACAACTGAAACTGCCACTCATTACTGCAGTATCATCATATGCTTGAGCTATGAGCTTATTTTTTAAATTGAAAGGTTGTAAACTTCGTTTTAGAACCTCACTCAGACCGTTAGCTGTGCGATTGTTTACCTCTTTGAAAGAAAGAAACTTTTCCACAGGTTTACCTTTCATATCTCAAAATAATAAAAAAAATAGCTTTTGCAGGTTATGTCTGTTGTTTCGTCAGCGTGCACAACAAAATCTGTAGAATAATATTCTGTTTCAGATCTTTGATGTATGTGTCTACATCATATATACTGTCTAATAATTCATTTTGTAGAATGTGTAAAGTATATTTAAAAACAGAAGTACTGTTTAAGTGTTCATCCAATACATTATCAAGACTGCCAAGTAAAGATAACAAGTCTAACTAATTTCTCCGATTTGCAGATCCCTGATTTTTGTTCTGAACCCTCAGTTATAATTCGTGAGTTCCACAAAATACTAAAGAATCAATTAGTCTTGCTAGTATAGGCCTATGTCTGTTTTTTGTGACATGTTCGTTGTGTTTCTGGATTGAAAATTTTAGCGCGAAATCAATTTGTGCTGCGACATTTACTGTCCCAAATAGTTTAAACTTACAAGCACTTTCTAAATATATTGCACTTTGTTCTTGTTTTTTGATGCGCTCCCTTAATTTAAATGATTTAGATCTTTGCAACCCGTCGACATTCATAGTCCCTCGCCACCAAACAATAGACAATACAAACAAAATAAACTTTGTTTTTCGTCACTTACAGTTAGCCAGGACTTCTTTGTAAACCACGAGTTGCAGAAGTTCTCCTGTGTAAAACTGAAGCCATTAGGTTGATGTGTGCCTAGTCGTTTAACTTCAAGTTTATCTTCTAATTTTAACGAAGAAAACTATGTTTTAATAGGTAATCCACTTAATTCATGTTTTCACACTTTCGCTCGCATGCACTATTCAAAGTTCACACGGACACTTCCGGCAGGCAGGCAGGCCAGGCTCGTCGGGCCCCAAAGAGAAGCATTATACTCATGACGGCAACTTCGTAACACTTCGTGAATCTCCGTCGATAGCGAACATATGTTTTACTGACACACATTGTGCCATGTTATGAAATTTACTGAAACAATTATGAATCCAGTACACTATCCTGAACAAAATTTACGCATTTTAAATCCGAAAATAAAATTGCTGGGGAACGAAATATTGGTGGGACATGGCCCTAGTGGCCCCTAAGGACGGGCCCCCTTTGCATTTTTCTCTTTTTCTTTCCAAAATTCCTGCAAGTGCTGTAGATTCAGGCGAATTTGTTCCCCCTTGAAAAATTTTAAAAGACAGTTTTTTTTACGCTTACTCTCAGCCAGAGGCGTCATTTAGGGCGGGGGGGGGGGTGGTTGTTACCTATTTTAAATAGAAGTTATTTTATCACTGAAATTAAAATGTCTTTATTATTAAAATTGTGTATTCATTTGTTCTCAGGTACGTCATACTATCAGCAAGAGCACATAAACTGCGTATGATAGGCTTTAAATGTAGGATAAGAAGTTAAAACTAAGCCCGTGTGTGGGGAAAATGGAAATGTACTGTAATGTAGGATAAACATAACCATAAAACAAAAAAACATATAAACTCTCTTTGTGACTTAAAATAATAAAACATATTTAAGTAACTGAGGAAAATAATAAACTTCAAGAAAATGTTCAGTGTGACTGATATCATGATTTAATTTTTTTGGAGGGTCAAATCACCCGAGTTACCCTATGGAAAATAGTTCATTTCAGAGGAAAAAATAGGAAGGTAGTACGCCATACGATACATCCTATAAGTAGCTCGTATCTATGCATGGGTCACATGTGCCCAGGCCCATGGTGGCAAATTCGTAAGGGCAACAAAAATTTAAGAAAAGAAAAAAAAATCAGGCTGAAAATAAATTTTCGATAGTTTCTTACTTCTCAGATGCCTGTTTTAGATAGGAGCATATGTTAAATTGTTGTTATATGTCACTTTTTTTTTTTTTTTTTGACTCCTAAATGTCTAAGATTTCCATAAATTATTGATCAGGGGGCACAAAGTTTTTTTTCGGGCCCAAGGGCATAGCACAATCTAAATATGGGACTAACTATAAGAACTTCCCTAATAACCTTCAATGGTCTCAATTTGTCACTCTTACCACAGGAATTTTTTTTATTATTGACTCTGCCCTCACATAAGAAAAATTAAAACTTTTTAATGCTGTTCTATACCATATCATTCATTTTGTTGGTGGTACGAATTTACCTTCTACAGTGATTACAAGAAAATTCGACAGAAAATTCTGGGATGCTCCTATACTTCTCAAACCCAGGGCAATCACAGTAGATCTAGGATGGGTGGCAATCCTAAAACTAACCTGCCAATAAATGCAGTAAAATCTCGTATTAAAATTCCCGTTTTTGAGGAATTTCATTAGTCCTAGCAGAATTTTCATAAAAACAACATAACTGATTTCCACTTGAAGAAATTTCCCACTTTTAAGGAATACAT
Source organism: Periplaneta americana (assembly GCF_040183065.1). Classification (NCBI taxonomy): domain Eukaryota; kingdom Metazoa; phylum Arthropoda; class Insecta; order Blattodea; family Blattidae; genus Periplaneta; species Periplaneta americana. The sequence goes on along the minus strand of NC_091133.1, from coordinate 102,410,089 downwards.
TTAAATGGATTGCGAATGTACAACCCATTTTTGCGGAATTTTAAACATCTGAGATTGATTTCTGCATAAGGTGCCGTACTGTCACACCTGTATGGCACCAGCAGAGTACATTGCAATTGATGGTATGCATCGATATCGCGATTGAAAATAATGTTCTAGTAATGTTGTGTGGTTACATAATATTATGAAAATTGTAAATTTAATTACAGTATTAAAAAAAGTTTAAGTTCACATTATATTAATAGTGTTGAACAGAAATCTCGCATGTCAAAATATTCTACTTTACAAGAGAGTGAAAAAATATCTTAATATCTTGATAACGAATATATATCTGACATAAGAGGGTATTTAAATATCTTCTTGTAAAGTTTGTATATATGTCCTGAAATATGACGTAAATGTAATGTAGTTAAATAGCCTAATAATGTTTAAATTTCTACTCTCAGCCCGTCTTTATTTACAGTAAGTGGACATATCTCTTTCAAGAAAAACTCACATTTAAGGAAAATGTAATTAGTCCTCTAGAGAATCATTAAAAAGGGGTTTTACTCTATTTATAATTTATTTATGTGCTGGGATAAAAAACATGAATAAAACAAGATATACAAATAATATGATTTATTGAAACTGTCACTGATACCAAAGTAACAAGTTTTGAATCAATGATACATTTTAAATGTCGTAAGTGTAAGAGTATGATTACATGAGATCGTTTTTAGAATTTGAACAGAACAGTCCTAGAAATGCAATCCCGTTTACCAGTCATTACATTAAATATAATGTAATGAAATCCAGTATTTAATAATGAAACACGTTTCCATGATATGAAAATGTATACAGGCATAGAATAATGATCATTGTTTACAATACAAAATAAGTTTCCTTCCATGTCAAGCATAATAAGTAATATCTGAAAACTAATGAACATTACACAACATAATTTACTTTAATAAAATCATTTAAAAAGGAAATAAATAATCAATAATAGAAAATCTAAAAAAACATGAAAAGCTGCAGATGAGTTCATCAACTCTTGTACAAAATGCAGAGAAAATTTCCACTCACAATTCACGGTATTATTCGACCAAGGCCAGTGGAGTCCTGCAGCCAGGAGCACCATTTGCACTGTTCCTGCATTCGTAATATGTCATCGCGATAGTTCATATTACGTCAGCGGCTCCACTCCCCTCGGTCAAGTAATACAGTAAAAACTTTTACATGTAGCTTATCCAAGGGAAAGAAGAAAGTAACTTCAACCATATATTCTGAAGCTCTATGTATGAACTTCCTTATGAAAGAACTCTCATATCCTGGTCAGAGTAAGTAAATGCTAGTAACAATACTTAAACGACTCCGTGAAAGAATTAGCTGTTAAGATATGCCTGTGCTTCTCAATTTATGACCATAATATGAATATGAGAATAGCTCAATACAAACAACTTGTTTATGACAACGTTTTAAAAAAATTAGGCTATAAGTTGGTTCGGAATTTTCTTGCTTTACAGTAATAAAAACTGGACATAGAAACGCTGAGGAAAAAAATTGAAGAGTAATTTCAACTACAGCGGAGAGAATTAAATTTAGGTGTAAAAAAAGAGATGTTTTGCACAATCATAAAAAAGGAAAGATATCAGAGAAAAATATACACATAAAGTGATACAAGAATTCTGTGACTCCATGGCAAAAGGTGATATATCAATTTTTGGCGCAAATCAGATTCTACGATATATTGGTGGTATCTTTATTGTGACAAAAGATGACATGCACATATCTATTATTTTGCTTTCTAACCCGTTGTTATGAAACATGATTACTATGATTTTATACGATGTTTCTAACTTCAAATGCTTGCTCCTGAAAAACTGCAAGAAACGACATCACATTTTGCCTTGGAGTTACAAAATTGAATGAATACAAATTAAGATTTTTCATCACGTTGCTGATTACATATTACTCGACTATGAGAGAAAAGAAGGTGTAAGGCAGGAAGTGAATACTAAAAAGATCTGGGACACATGAAGCAGCATGCAAATAATTGGACTGTAAGTTACGTATCCCATACTCTACATATAATCGCAATAATGGCATTTATCTATATAAACCTGTGGGACAGCAAAAATAGGGCGACAGAGAAAGAGATAGCAAGAGCCCAGCCCAAAGGAGTCGAAGAGGCCGAAAGTTTTTATTATTATTATTATTATTATTATTATTATTATTATTATTGTTGTCGCCGTGTTGATTATGATAATAATGATGATGATGAAGATGATGATGATGATGATAATAATAATAATAATAATAATAATAATAATAATAATAATAATAATAATAATAATATGAATTGCCAGGCTTTATAGTAGGCCCACTACATATTATAAAGAAGTAAATGTTACTGTAAACTCACAGTTGACAGTTAAATTAATCTAGAACAATCACTGCACTGATAAAACATTATTTATAAATTTTACTTGTAACTGGTGGCAGATTTTCGGTTAAGTGGAGGGACGACTGCATCAGAATTAATACTCTTATAAAATTAACTGTAATTTTGTACCATCAACATTTAAAAATAAATATGAAATTCTTAAATGCTTCTGTGATCATTTTTTGGTTTTTTAATAAAGTTCTATTGGCAGAGTAAATTTTCTACTTTTAATACTCTTATCAATTAAGTAATATCGTAAATATAGATATACACATAGGGCTGCATATGCCCTTATCTCTCATATATTAACTTTTTTTTATTTTTCCTATTTCTGAGTATCAAAATGTGGCCTGCCACTTTCAATGTCTAGATATGAAGACACATATGCAGATTATGCATATTATGAAGGCATGCATAAAACCTTTAAATAATATATTAGTAGTAATTTGAACGAGATTACTGTGGGAAAGATTAATTACCTATATGTATACAGCTTAGTTGTCTATAATGCAACCAAATAACAAAGAGTCGAGAGAGAAAAAGTAGATCCATTATGACATTTCTACTAAATCTTTGTTTTTACGAAGGTTGGAGTGTCATGGCAACTATTCTTCTTTTCAAAGTTAAGTGATGGTATTACAAGATGGCATCCACAGAATGTGGTCGCATCACTAAATGCCAGTGTGACAAATGGTTAATTTACAGAGAGTAATTTGAAATCAGTTGTGAGTTGACTGCCATGCCATGCATCCATAGTACGAGTATGTGGTCACATCACTATAAGAATGGCAGTGTGATATGGTTATCTCACAGAAAGCGATGTCATGCGTAATGCAGTTGTGAATCGACCACCATGCAGAACTGATAGGTTTTGAGGGCGTGTAGGTCTGCCGTAATGCTATTCCAACTACTATGATAAACACAAGTAGTACAAATAATTGATTAAATGGCGATCTTACTCGTGTTAATTATGTAAGCATGTGTGGCTTACAGCTGTTTCGGGTTACTTGACACCGTCCTCAGAGCCTACTAGATCTCGGCGCTATCTCAACTTCGCTGCATATTGTGTGGGTGCATTCGTGTGATGAAGAGTTGTGTCAAATAGTGTATGTGTTCTGAAATTGACACAACTCTTCATCACATGAATGCACCCACACAACAGGCAGCAAAGTTGAGATAGCGCCGAGATCTAGTAGGCTCTGAGGATTGTGTCAAGTAATATCGAAACAGCTGTAAGCCACACATGCTTACATAATTAACACGAGTAAGATCGCCATTTAATCAATTATTTATATTCAAGTGTTAAAAGCAGTGTACGAAAGATTCAACATGGACAAGTAGTTCAATGCTGTGTTGTTTATGAGTGTTTGCTACCCTTACCTATCCTACCCCACTAGTACATATATCCTGCCCTTTCAAGTAGCATGATGGTGTCAATTATAGACGTTTGATCCCTACTCTAGCTTATCCTATTAGTACACATACCTGCCCTTTGATTTACATATTTCAAAATTTCGAACAGTGCCCGCAGTCTCACAAAAAAAAAAACAAACAAACAAAAAAACAGTTGCCATGACTTATGCTCCAACCCTAGTAATTCCTTCATTGTCTCAGAAGTCAAAATTCCATCCCGCTTCCTAAAAAAATGTCAGGAACATCTAAACTATTTTACTTCAACTTAAAAAAAATGATTACTTTCTTCCAAATACATTAATCTCTCTACTTTTACTCAATGTGTAATAAGATAAACAATATCTGTGCTATTATTTTACGTTTTGGACTTAAATGTAGAAATGATATAGTTTGCCCTTGCCAAACCATGTTGTATCCATCATGTTCGTAGACATATCATCAGAACAAATTATCTTCCAGCCAAAAAGAAACAACTTCGGCTATCAGTAGTTGTGCCCCCACACACTGGTTATGGAGGTAACACATCATATAATAATATTAAAGAGAAGCAGTTAAAACGTCATTTACCCATTGAAAATAAGAAAGGAAATACTGATACTGTCTTATTATTCCAAACATTTGCCATTTAAGAAAAAATGCATAATTTGCTATAGTTCCTTTTCAGATATAGGGTCATATTTTACCAGATGCTATTTTATCTTCTTAAAGTTCACAAGACATAAAAATTACTAGGGATTAGATTGGAAGATTGAGGGAGAATACATATTTCTAGTGATAATTTTCTCAGGAAAATATTGCCTCCATTTATCTATGGAACCTGCAGCAAGTGATGCGTCATTTTTTAAGCAGTTGCCAAAAATGTTTGGAACAAGAAGGCAGACAGCCTACTTTCTTAGTTTGGGTGAATAAATACCATCTTACTAATATTTAATAATATTTGGTAATGCACGACAATTAATTTATCCTCCTTGGGCATTTCAATGTTTCCTTTTTTTCTATCACCAGATGCACAAGAAATGTTTCAATGCCTTTCTATTTTGCATGGCCCGAGGTACAAGAAACATTCACCACAGCCAAAAAAGCTAATTTTTTCAATCTGATCTTAGTACAGTATCAATTTAAGTGTTAATTAATAATCATATTGTGTATGACATTTAATATTAAGTTTTACACCATTTGTATTGTATTTTTGGTGCAGGGAAAATACTCATCTAAGTAAAGAACATGTGTTTTCGTAAAAGATGAGTGCTTCCCTGGACCAAAAATATAAATTCGCTCATTCTACTATGGTGAACGCTTCTTGTACCCCAGTGGTGAATAAAAAGACTCATCTTGCTGCCTGGGAGTAGAAATAAGAATTAAGATTAAATGATAAACACATTCATGCCGTATCATAGCACTTTTTGAAATCACTCGGATAACAGAGAAAATGAAACGGCAGAACATCTCCAGTGAGATCCATGGTAAAATGCTAATTTTACACCAATTTTTTATTTAACTTTTTGGTCCAGGAAAATACTAGTAAAAAAATGTTTTTGTGAAAGACTAATATTTTCCCTGGACCAAAAATGCAGTATAAATGAAGTAAAATTAGTATTTTACGTGGACCATATTAAATTTGTGGTAAAAGAGTTAAGTAGGCCTACACATTACTGTCGCTCATTGGAGATTTGATTTTCTACATAATCAGAGTGATTTTGCAAAGTACTACAACATGGCGTTCCTATGCTTATCATTTATCAAATTAAGGAACACGCAAACAAATTAACAAAAATCTGAATGTCAGGTATTCAAACATAACCCAATATTTATATTAACAATTTGCTGTTTGTCAAATCACTGATCTGCACTGTGTCTATAACCAGCATGTGGGAGTGCATGTGCCAATAGTCAAAGTTAGGCCTATTGCTTTCTGGTTGGGAGATAGTTTGCTCACCTGGTATATTATCTTAAGACAATTAAATAAACTGACAAAGAATACCATATTAATAAACAATATAGAAGTTTCTACAGTATTGTGAACTTATAAAACACTAATTTGCAAATTTATTAAATCATATTATATTGCTACAGAAACATAGTTTTATCAGTCTCATTGAGGTGGTTATAGTAGCAATAACTGGGGCTTCAGTTGTTCTATGTTGATTGTACAACACTATAGTGTTAAGTTTCATAAGCACAAAACACCAGAGCCACTCTATTCAAGGTTTTTTTGCTGCTGGTCGCAAATTATATACATACATAATTATGTATAAATAACACTCAGCAAGGGCAATTATACAAATCTGCAAATAATACCGAATATTTTATAGACTTTCTCTGCTAGATGCTTATTCAATTCAAGAAGGCAATTTACATATGCACGACACACCACCATAAAAATATATGTTTAAAACATATCATGAAATGAACACAAAATAGTTCAATTCGATACATCTTCACGTAACAAATGATACGTAAGAACAATAATGGGTAACAGGTAGCAGGAATAACCATAGTCCCATCGCAAATTTTCCTTTTCTAATTTCACGGAAAATTTTAAACAGAGCATCAGCAATCTTCAAAATAGTCATTATCGCATTGCTGAATATATGAGAAATTTTTATTTATAATTATTTCATTTTGTTTTAAGATAGAGATCTTTTACAACAACACAGATGTCTGAACAGTATCTATATAATCTAACTGTAACCTTTCATTTCTCGTGTATTAATGTTTAACTCTATCAAATGCAAAATATTGTTTTATAGCTATCTTTTTATAATTCATTCCAATTTTAAATGGTTTATATTTGAAATGGATGCATTTTCTACATAAGCATACATACTGGATAGTAATTGTACATCAGAGTATCTATTGCACTTACCTAAAACATACAAAAACTGGGTTTCAAGTTTCATAAACAACAAATCTCATCACAGAACAGAAGTGGTAGAAAATCTTTTCATTCACCAACATATAATGATTCATGCAACCTTAGTGTTAGAAATAAAGTTTCGGGAGATGAAATAACAAACAAAAGTATAGTTTAAGACTTTCACGATGTTAAGCATATGGCGAGATTTTTAGGTATTTGTACCATTTTATGAGTGCAGAAACATCCAACATTATGCATTTACAACTCGGCTTCATCAGGGAAGGCAAGGAAGGAGGAATCTTAACAATTACATTTGTTACTAAGAGCTAAATTCTAGAACTCTACATTAATAAATCAATACACAATATCATATGCTATATTAGGCATATTGATTGTCGAAAACAGTACAGCCCAAAACACTTTTTGCAGCAATTATGTAGTTCTGACACTAATAAAAGCTGCAAGACATTCTGAAAAAAAAATGGGTGATACAATATCCCTTCTTAGGAAACCTCGTTTGATGGTCAATTTTCCTATTCTTCTTACATTTAAGTACAGAATATTCGAACATGACAAGTTTAAAAATATCAGTAGTAATGTTATGCAGTGTATTCCAAAAAGAAACATGGAACAGTGTTGTACCGGCAATAACTATTGTTTCAATGAAGTAGGTGCACCACACTTTTTTCTGTCCACACAGTTAAATCCCTCCTTTATCATCCTTACATCTACTAGATGCTGATATGCTAGGTGGCCAATGAACGGGTCCAGGCATGAAAGACAACTGAATTAAATATAAGGCAGAACCTAAACTGAATTCTATTGCTACTTACAAGTTGCATTCGTGTGCTACTTTCCAAAGCATATCTATTCAAACATGGTGAAGACATTGTATGCATCCTCTTAAAAGGGTACCTTCATGGTAAAAACCTGTTTCCTTAAGGAGAGAGGATGGTATTTTTTAAAACTTTTTTCTTATTTGGTGTAAAATATTAATTTTTTGTATGTAGAGTGCTCATACCTATAGAAACTCAACCAAAAATAATATTTTGAAAAAAAAAAATTATTTGGGGGACCAGATTTGAAAAAAAAATATATACCCAATGCAGAATTTTACTAAAATCGATATATCTAAACCATTTTTAAACGTAGATTCATCCCGTTTTTTGCAATGTACTTGCAAAAGCATGCTCTACAAACTGTCTGTAACAGAATTTTGATATTAGTCCCTACGTTTGTAAAAGAAACAATTAAAATTTAATAACACTTTTCTGAATTCCTTTCTTGCAAACAAACGGACGTAGTTTTAAAATAAAATCAATTAACAAAATTCTGTTACAGAGAAAAGTTTCCTAATAGTCTAAAGAATGTGTGTTCTAAATTTCATGCGTGTATCTTTAATAGTTCAGAAATTATATCCATTTTTGTCTGGCAATGTAGCAAAGAAATGAAATTTCCGTAAACCGATAAAAGGGGGCGAGTGATTTAAAAATGCATAGCGCAGGAAGTTTAAAAATGGCGTCTCAACATCCGATAAGGGCACAAACACCCACGAAATGTTATGCAATGCATTCCACATATATCAAAGAGTATTTTAAAGAAAAAAAAATTCTTTTGAAAATTCAATTTACCGGAAACAACAATAAAAGGGGTCGAGTTATTTAGAAATCCATAATGCAGGAAGTTCAAAAATGGCGTCTCAACATCTGATAAGGACACAAATACCCACAAAATATTATGCTATGCATTCCACACATATCACAGAGCATTTTAATTTTTTTTTTTTCTCTCATCAAAAAATACCATCCTCTCCCCTTAATTCTGACAACTAATTTTTCAGTTTGTGTAATATGAACACTATACATCCCCATGCAAGCTTTTACTCTACCACTTGACTGAACAAGATACACAGAGGTGTGGTCTCTGAAACAAAGGGACCAGTTATGAGGAATTATACTCTACTTAAAAGACTGCACAGGTTTTGTTTTTTCTGTCTAATACAATTTTTCCTTTATGTTCTGTTACCTTTATTCCGCGAAATTCCATAATGCAATCACTTGTAGGAACACAAATACCATGGTTCGCATTATAGCAAAAACAGTTGTAATCACTGAAAATTGTACAGACTATCACATTTTTATAATTAGCAGATGTATTAATATAACTGCAGCCTCACAGATAATACCTCCACTGCCATTCTAACACATGAGCAATTATAACAGGATCCCTTGATATAAAAATCCAACAATTGTGTGATTTAAAAATATTCAAGCTACTACCCAATTGCCATGCTTGATATATATTTCAATTATCAGTGAAATAATCATATACTCACATCGAAACACATCCAAGTTTCTTGCTTCCAAAAAGAGATGAGGAACAAAACCTCACACAATCAAGCTACAAGCTCAGTTTCTCATGGGAAGACCACATGCTGGGTTTCAAACCCATTATAATAACATTTGCATCATTTCAACCTCTCATATATACATAATCCTGTATCACACTTTGGTTCAATCGCATTCACTGGCTCACATTATCTGAAATTTACCATAAATTTGATCTATTATTTCAGAGTTTCCCAAAACGTCAAAACAATTCAAACAAGTAAACAGCAGTCTTAAAAATGTTGTTGTTGTTGTCTAGTGCCTTGCATCTGGCAATGAAGCCATTAGCAGTCGTGCTTTCCAATACTTTTGAACTGTAGTTTCTTCTGATCTTAATGCTTCACAGGTCTTCAAGTGGTCTTCATTGTGGCTTTCATGTAACTGTTTTCTTAACGGGCACCAGTTTTTACAATGTGGTAAGTCTTAAAAATATAAGTCATGAAAAAGTTACGAAAAGTATAACAATAAACAATGCTATTTCGTTAATCTAGGAATACGGAGGGTTAAGGCAGATAAAAGTAAACACATCTAACCTGTAAAATGTATAAGAAATCTCATGTCACCACCATCTGAGCCGTTCAGAGCAAAAGTGGTGTAAGTCAAAATTGGGTAATGAGGTTTAAAGTAAAAATTCTGTAAAATACAGTGCAAAGTAGCAATTAATATGGCCTTCTTGCTCTTCACTGACTACTAACAATTTAAATAAATTGAATATTAATTGCTACTTTGCACTGTATTTTACAGAAGGTTTACCTTAACCCTCATTACCCATTTTTGACTTACACCACTTCTGCTCTGAACGGCTCATCTGTTATGCTCGATATGGTGGCCATGGTTGTGTACTATCGCCTGGCAGCGCAGTTTCCACTGAAGCAGGCTCCTCCTCAATGGGCAAGGGGAATATCTTGCCACACTTCTCTACAAGCTTTCCATAGGCCTTCAACAGTTTTAGGCCTCCTACTATAAAGGCTTCTCTTCAGTAGACCAAAGCTACAGAAAGGAAATATCTTTATTCCAGTTTCAGCTTCCATTTGGCAGTAGAACAGCAGCGATGATTTCACAGATGTTTCCCAGATAAGCAGTGATCACGTCCTTTGTCACCTTTGTAAATTAAGATGATGCATTTGACAGTTCGGGCCTTTCTTCTAGGATACTTCTTTGGGTTGGAGGATTTTCCCTCACAGCTTCAGACCTCATTTCCTTGATTATGCTGGGGGTGAGAGAAGGTTGAACTCTTTTTCTTTTAATTTTTTCCAGCCACCCTCTTCGTTCAAGGGCCTGACTTTTACATCGATTAATCACCTTACTGATGGTTCTTTTAGAAATAATTATTTCAGATTCTTTACATTTTTTTTATTATGATGGAGTAGATGCATTTATAATCGTTAAGGTCATATATGTAACCTTTCCATAAAGCCGTTAACTTCATTCTCACAGAAAGCTCAAGGAGCGACTACCACAGACATATTGCAAGAGCGATATCAACCTGTGTTGTATATGAGTCCCAACTCTCCCACTTTAGTGTGCTAACACAGGGTGCATGCTAAATTCGTTTACTTTTATCTGCCCCCAACCCACCGTAAAAGGAGTCTGTATACACCAAGTCACTCGTTCCAAAACAAGTAATATAAATACTATTTTTTATTACTTTACTGTATTATAATATATAACTATAGAAGCGAACAATAATGATGCTTATGGCTTCCTGAATACATCAAACTACGTATCAATAATCAGCTAATGCTGAAGACTCAACTTCCATGAAAGAAAAAGTAAGATAGACAGGGCCTTTTCTATTTTGAGGTAAATTCTTTGAATATTTTTTTAGAATAATATTGATATTTCATTACAGTAAAGCCCATTATAAACACAGTATCAATCCTTCTTATAATATACATATATTTGGATATATTTTAAGAAGAGTTTAAATTGAATTATCTCCATTACAGTGCAAACAATTCAATCTAAACCTCTTTCTTATATTAATATATAAATGCCAATTTCCTGTAAATTGGTTCAAGTTCTTATTTGCTTTCAACCTTCCAATGATGGAGATGATAAATATTTTTGTTCCTAAAACAATGCGACTGCAATCATATTGACTGTTGATACTTTTTTAAGTCAAGATTATAAGAGAGCTTTAGTCTGACAGATCTTGCAGAAAATGAAGTCTGGATGGATAACAACAGAAGAGTTCTACAAATTTGTAAAGGTATAGTGACTAATTTTGAGAGAACAGACTTGCAGAAAACAGATCTAGATATAAGGTATGAAAAATGTTAATACATAACTGTAAGACCAGAACAGTAGCAGCTAGCAGTGTGATTTAACACTTCAAATACGACCAGTTTGTATGTCATTTGAACACAGAATTTTTTACTCCACATCTTACCAATTTACAAATAACAAAATAACATATACAGTAACAGCACTCAAATTCAAGAGACTGTGTCTCGTGGCAGGTTTCCTTGGAGAATTTCCACTCTACCATTATTTCAACAAATTTCCATCGTAACACCATGACAGCTAGTCTTCCCAACCAGCATTGTGACATTCTCTGACACAAAATAGAAGGCTCCATATAAAAGAACTACCTTAGCTGAAAAAAGAGAAAATACATTCTTTGGCAAAAAATATACAGTCAAGTACTCTTTCTTTATATCTTGTACTGTATTTTACAAGTAAGAAACTATACTGTACATTTCCACAATAAGTGTCACAGATGAGGTTACTCACCTGCTTATCACAAGCCGTCAGTGAATAATTATAGTTGTGATTCAATATGTGGTTATGACTTTAAGCTTTCAGTCTCATCTGGAGCTATCACACACGCCATAGTTTGTCAATCCCTGTTACTGGTTATACCAGTTAATTTGGGAAACCCTAGACTTCAGAATCCTAACACAATGGAAGCTTGTTATAATACGAACTTACATACCTCAGATCTGGAGACAAAAGTGTCTGATCTCTTGGCAATTGAAAATTTATGAAAATACACTGCTAAGTACACGGTTTATCATGTATGACGCAATCACCTACCCACATCTTCCATGGCATGTCTACCGCATATGCTTAGCACAGTTGCTACATCATGGCCCAGCTTGTCTCCCCTGAGTTGTGCATAAACTAAGAACGTAATGTGACTAGATTAAGCTTACCTTTATTTACAGAAGGTGCTCAAAATGACGTCCCTCTGCTGCTAGAGAAGCCTGACATTTTTTGAACACGTTATTTAAACACTTGACGAATTTCAGCTGCCAAAAATTTTATTAATGATTGATTAAATGGCAAACTTACTAGTGTTAATTTTATAAGCACGTGTGGCTTACAGCTGTTTCGGTGTTTACTGTACACCATCATCAGAGCCTACTAGATCTCAGCGCCATCTCGACATCACTGCCTGTTGTAGGGGTGCAGCGATGTTGTGATGACGCCGAGATCCAGTAGGCTCTGATGATTGTGTACCGTATACACTGAAACAGCTGTAAGCCACACGTGCTTATATAATTAACACTAGTAAGTATCGAAAACGTTAATGTTATAAAAAACTATTTAAAAAGATAAGCACAGGTGGCCCAACAAAATTGTTTAATTCATACTAGTAAGTTTGCCATTGAATCAATCATTTATTTATAAGTGTTAAAAGTAGTGTACGCAAGATTCAAGATGGATTCTCAAAATTTTATTGTTGAACTCACAATCACTGCAATGCTAAATGAGGCAACAATTTTCTCGGACCTCTTTCTACGGCCACTCCTATCTCCTCTAATTTTTTCTCGATTAAAACATTTGGGTTTTCTATATGTTTAATACAGATCCAGTCTCTTTGAATTTTTCTAATAATCTACATATGGTCGATTTATTGGGAACATATACGCCAGCATATTTCTGTATAAATGCAAGCTGACATTCTACATATGACTCTGTTGTTGCATAGTTTAACACAATAAACACACGTTGCTCCCTACTGTATAACATAGTGAACGAAACTACACACAATCAGAATGAACAAACGTGTACTTAATCACACAGTAAACGAAACTGAACGAGGCTGAGTAAAATGCATTGTTTACAGCTAAGACGCCTGCAAGACTAATCTTGCTACGAGAAACAGGGGAGCCGTCAGCTGTACAATCGGTAAGTGCTGCCTTCCTGCCAAGCTAATGCTTCCGAGCAATGCCATAGACCTCGAGATGCGTCATACGTGAGAAACCTGTTCTTTTGAGTGCAGTTACTATACAATGATGGCTTCTAATGCCTTCAGGAATGGTCAATTAAGACACTCTTGGAATAGTCTAGTCTGGCAGTGTGAATAATCCTATTCCTGAGGCGAAATTCATTACCCCAGTGATACAATGACAGAGAAGTCAATGTCTTGAAGAGTTTAATTTTAATGTGGGCAAGAAATGGCCAGTGAGTTTTGCCTGGAGCCCTGGTGTTCAGTGATAGTATTCCTTTATGTGATTTATATCAACAACATAGGAGCCCTGATTCTACTTTCCTTCTGAAGGAAACCGCCATGTTAAGTATTTTAATCAGTCTTAAAATCCGTTACTCTTGGCTAGGTTTCAACTCGTGAATATCACATACAACTGGCGAGCATGGTAAACCATTCAACCACCAAATATGATATGAATGGAATGATACACATAAGGTTAAGAGAACAGCTAACAAAGCGCATGTGAAGTGTAAATTCAGTTCTATATATATATCGAAGTCTCATTATTCCCATCATGCATTAGTTTACCTAATCGTACACGTAAATCTTTTGATGTTTGATCATTTCTTGCTAAACAATATACACCAACGCTGTCTTTAAGAAAAAAATTAAACAGAGGTCAACTATCATGATCAACTATAGAAGATCTATAGAGCAATTAATTTTACATTATTGTCAACGTCCTGCAATGAGCTTATGAGGCAATGGACTTATGTATGGTACAATTTCTGTTATGGAGAATTTAAAAATTGGAGAATTATACACAGCAATCAAATCATCTCATGAATATTATTAATATTTAACCATTTAATGGAAATGACAGAAACTATCAATACCAAGAATATAATTTGATTAATGAATATCCAGCACCATCTTAAGTTATATTAGAATAAGTCAGAGTTCAGTTCAGCTTTATCTTTCTTAGTCTAGTAGACACACACTAAGAAGAATAAAAGGAAAAAGAAGACAATTCTTGTATTCGTTATTCCACTTAAGGGGACGCTACTGAGTTTTGGTCAATTTTGGTCATTTTTTTTTTTTTTTAATGTAACACCAAAACATCTACTGTTTCTTAAGAAATACTATAGTGAAGATTTCATCACGATATCTTTATTCTAAGTTAGAAATTCAGTTTATTCCATATAAGTGGCTACTATAATCAGAATACATACTATGAATTTTAAAGTGATTTTACCACAAAACACAGCTTTTACTTTTTAACCTATTAGAAATAAGATATATCCTGAATGACTATATATAGAGTAATGAAATTTTGCACACATATTCACAACATGTCGGCTTTTACTTTTTTTTATCATATATTGTCTTTATTTTTTTATTTAGGAGTATATATCAATTTGTTTTATTAGATTAATTTTTTTATTTGTTTTTAGAATTATTTTGGTTTTTATAGGTTTTTATTTTATTAATGATATAATTTATTCTATGCATGAATTGCTGCATTCATTTACACATTCGATGGTGTTTACGTAAAAAGGATTAATCCATATTTTTTTTAATTTAACTTTTTTTGCTGTAATTAGTTTAATTATTTAAAATTCAATTACAAAATGTGAAGATATGTTTTTGATAATTATGTTTACATTCCTTCACATAAGGTAACTAATAATAATAATGTGTTTAAAATTTAATTTTTTTTGTTTCTGAAAAATCTTTCGTTTTGTGGGTAAATCCTTTTACCTAAACTCCATCGATAAGATAATCAAAAAAGATGTAATTTTTTATGTAGGCAGAGGAGCTTAAAAAAAAAGTTCAAAATAATGTTTTCATTAATGAAGTATACTGATCAGGAAAAAACCAATGCACCATTTTATTATAGAGATTCTTAGCTTCATTATAAACTTTTAGGAAATTGAGGCCCAGGTAAGTGTTTACTAAAAATATAAATTACTTTTAGATAAAAAAAAATATAAACAATTTTTTCTGGGCATATTTTTCAACATAAAAATTTTAGAAAATTTGTGCACGTGTATTTTAGCAATATCTAACTAATATAAAATATTCAAAAAGAAATAATGAAAATTGTATAAATTATAAAACTTAGTTTATAGCTTATCGCCTTAAGAAACTTCAAGAATTTTGAACATGACAATGTTACTAAATCTTTCTCAAAAGATAAACTTCAAACTCTGCAAAAAATATATCCATAAACAACAAATAAAACTAAACAAAGCACCGACCTAAGCTCCAACATAACAAAGGTTCTCTAATAAAATTCTGCCCAGTAGAGGCTACACTACAATTTCCCTTGAATACGTCAAGTCCATTAATATGAAACATATTCATTCATATGATTTAGTATACTCTCCAATTATTCCGATTCTTCATAACATGTGTATTAAATGTAATTTCATTTTTATACACTGATATGACGAGTTCATTGTAAAAATGGGGAATGTCACGTGTCCTAAATTTCACCATTCTTGTACTGTTTCACTATGACATTCCCCACCCCTCCCCCTTTTTAATGTTGTACACTATTTCTTCAAAACTTTGTAGGTATGAGTTTATCATTCTTCTTTGCAGTGCCCTATAGTCTATGACATTAAACTCCCTTTTATATACAATAATGAACGTTAAACTAATTTTCCACAAAATTGTGACATTCCCTCTTTTGCAGTGGACTCTACATATATCTCAAACGATATTTTTCATAATGCAGTTAGCATATATAACCAGCTTCTATTGTGTTAGGATAGTGTACAGCATCATTGCACTTCTTAATGATTGCAGGTGATATTCCAAAATATAACTGTTTAATTGTAAAAACAATTTACATGAAATAAGATATTTAAGGAAATGAAATAAAAAAAGAGAAATCACATAAAGAAAAACAATAACAATCAAGCTATAAGTCCAGTGAACACAGTAATTCAACACTATTATGGAATGTGAGTCCAGCCGGAGTATGGATGCCTGCCTGACTCTCCCAATGGAGACCATCTCAAGTTCGCATGTCAGTGTTCTCCATTAGGCGCCACTTCTGTTGCTGTCACTATAAAAACTTGTACCGATACGCCACCACACCCGCCACCATTACTGCCAATGTGCCAAACAGAATTCCCCATGGGAACTGAAACTGATCAAGCACAATAATATACATGCCAGCGAATCCATATGGAAAATGAGCAATAAATCGAAAACTAGTTTGTTTTCGTATTGCAGTACTTGATTAGGTGAAGTTTTCCAACACATTTAACATTGAAAGCATAGGTGCCGACTTTGAGGGAACAAGGCGATTTCTGCCCCCTAAACTTACACAGGCAGAGGCATCGCCATCCCCCCCCCCCAAAAAAGAATAATGAAGACCAAGGGCCTTGCCCCTCTAAATAATTCGAAGAGAGATTTCTCATTTAAAAAAAAAATTAGTTTGAAAGATGAACTAGAACAAAAGACCAAAACTGGTTATTTCAAATCCATAGAGGGTACACTGCCACAGTGAACATGTTAATGAAGCAACTCACAACACATCTCAAATGCACTGTAATCCTACAAAACTCTAGCTGCATATTTTAT
This sequence comes from Periplaneta americana, assembly GCF_040183065.1. NCBI lineage: Eukaryota > Metazoa > Arthropoda > Insecta > Blattodea > Blattidae > Periplaneta > Periplaneta americana. The sequence continues at coordinate 102,393,251 of NC_091133.1, read as the reverse complement.
GCAGTCTTGAAGAGGAAATGATAAGAGCACTGGCCACTAGGGTGAAGAGTGGAGCCCGTAATGCAAGTCGTGGGTTCGAATTCCTGGTTGGGTTTCTTCTACGGTTTACCTCAGCTGTAAGACCAATTATCAGGTAATCCCATGGCGAATCCTCAGCCTCATCTCGCCAAAATACCATCACACTATTACCAATTCCATCAATAACCACGTGGTTAATAGTGTCCTTATATAACCAATTAGAAAACAGACAGAAAAACAGAAACATTCTGCTCCAAAAAGTTCATCTTTATCAGAAAAATACTGTGAAACGAACATTATTTTGATAATATGGGATAATTATATCTAATTCACGTCCCTGCCATTTAATGAATGAATGAATTAACGAATAGAGGCTGAGAGGTAGGGAGGGAAGAAATGAATGAATGAATGAATGAACACATAGACAAAGAAACAAACAAACCAACGAACAAATGAATGGACTAAAAATTAATTGCAAAATAATTTAAAATATCCTATTGTGACAAAGAGAATTTTAGAAATTAATTTACAAACAACTCATTTGGTCACAACATGTTAAAATGGAATTGAAGACCTGAATTGACAAACATCCCAAATTCATTGAAGTAAAGTTTTCAGGAGAGAATAAAAATTATACAGTATCTGCTTACAATATAAGAGTACTGAAATAAATATTTATATGATTAAAAAACACAGGCTTAGAGTCAGACTTGAGATATTCTTTTTTTTTTACAGGATGTTAGCCCAGGTAACACACAACGTATGTCAGGTAAAAAGTCAAATTGGGTAAATTTTGGGCTTGGGATGTTTATCAATTCAGGTCTTCAATTAAGCCTGGACAGAGACGAATAGCAGCATGAACATCAAGGGGGGAAAAAAAAGGAGTCGGGGTTACAGAGAGAAAAAAAAATTTACAAAACATATAGAGTACAAAGAAATTAAATACCAGTTAATTTTATATATTATTTTTAATTTAAAACAATAATATAAAAGTAACACTTTTCAAGTAATGGTCCACAAACTCTCAACTTCCACGTTTCAACATAGCATAGTCTTAGAAGAGAATCCATTTTTCTTTTCGAAGAAAGAAAACTAAATTTATACACTGTTTATCACAGCTGAGTGTATGAGACGGGTTTCCATCACATTTATTTGCAGCACCTTCATAAAAAAAAAAACAGAGACCTGATACAACCGTGATCCCTTGTGACCTGGAAATCCCTTCCCTCCATATAAGCGGAGATGTCATTTCTACAAACATCAAAGAAGCCTGCAAGATCAATATGCACTCAGCACTGAAGAGATCACAGTCACAACAACGCAGAAAACAAAACAAAATAATGCAAATGCTCAGTCTGTAAACTGTGAACATGAAGGGTGTAAGTCCTCATATGTATTAACTTACAGGGAGTCATGAAAGAGGTTCAGTCCTTCAGCAAAAAATAATATATCTATATACATTCATTTGTTTAACTATTCATCTGTGCATTTGCATACAATCTTTTCTTCTAAAATAATAGAGGAGTGATTTTCTTCATATTCAATATCTATGGACTTGAAATACAATAATTTTACTTGAAAAATTACTATAAATGATTTGAAATCCTTATCCAAAATAGCACATAATTATGATTCAGTTGGTACTGGCTCTAATTGCAGTCTTTATTTTCTTTAAGCTTCAACATCTTACAGCTGTTTTTCGTTTTATTTCTCATCTCAATTTTATATATTAATCAGTTTACATGGATGGATAGGCAGATGGCTGGACAGATTGAGGTGGGAGAGAAAAGTAGGTTGATATGCAGATACATAGACAATGTAGGAAAGCTGGTGGGTATATAGTAGAGCATTTCACAAATATTCAAACCCACAACAAATTGATGATTATGGTGGAAATCCATGAAAAACAATTTGTCTATTTCTGAATTCATAGCACAAATATAAACAGAATTAGCACACACCTGAACTGGCATGCATATAAACCATGAAATACAGACAGTATATACTTTGAGGAAGGAACTGCCACATATTTGAATTGACCCTCAGAAGTGGGTTACAATTAAGCCACAGCCAGGAGAGAAGACCAGAAATATCGAAAAAGACAACCTGGTGGCATTGGATAAAAAAATATATATATTTGAATTGACATGCACCTACACCATTAAATGTAAAATAAATAAATAATTTTATTAAGTAAACGTTGGTAAGAGCAGGAGAACGGAGAAGTTACACAACACAGAACTGCATGCATTGTAGTCTTCACCTGACATAATTACTTACTTACTTACTGGCTTTTAAGGAACCCGGAGGTTCATTGCCGCCCTCACATAAGCCCGCCATTGGTCCCTATCCTGAGCAAAATTAATCCATTCTCTACAATCATATCCCACCTCCCTCAAATCCATTTTAATATTATCTTCCCATCTACGTCTCGGCCTCCCTAAAGGTCTTTTTCCCTCCGGCCTCCCAACTAACACTTTATATGCATTTCTGGATTCGCCCATATGTGCTACATGCCCTGCCCATCTCAAACGTCTGGATTTAATGTTCCTAATTATGTCAGGTGAAAAATACAATGCGTGCAGTTCTGTGTTGTGTAACTTTCTCCATTCTCCTGTAACTTCATCCCTCTTAGCCCCAAATATTTTCCTAAGAATCTTATTCTCAAACACCCGTAGTCTTTCCAATAGTCGGTTTAAAAATATCCTCCCGTCCTACTTTAGCATTGAAATCCCCCAATAAAATTTTCATGTGATATCTAGGTAACTGATCAAAAGTCTGTTCCAATTCCTCATAGAAGCTATCCTTTATATGGTCGTCTTTCTCTTCTGTAGGGGCATGAGCATTTATAACTACGATATCGCACCATCTACCTTTAAGTACTAAATATGATAACCTATCACTGATAAATTCGACCTTTTTTACTGCTGATTTTATTCTTTTATGAATAAAGTATCCTGTTCCTAATTGGTGATTATCGTTTCCTTCCCCATAATACAACAAATAATCTCCTATTTGTGTTATGCCATTCCCATCTAACCTAACCTTCTGTACTCCCACAAAGTCTATTCTATATCTAGCTAGTTCTTTTGCTACTAATGTTACCCCTCCTGTTCTATATAGACTTGTAACATTCCAAGTACCAAATCTCAAAACCTTATTCCTTTGCTGTGGTCGTGCCAGAGAATCAGTCCCATTCCGCGTAACAAGCTGTTTTTTACGGTGAAGGATTGTTAGCCCTTCGCCCAACCCCCAAGCTGGAGGACCACCCCTCATCGGCTGTCCGCGACTGCTTATTCAATATATTCACAGCTACCCTCCATATCTGGAGGCCGTCTCCTCGATCCGCAACCTGAGGACGCGCCATGCCATGGTGATAGGGACCCACAATACATGGAACATTAAATCCAGATGTTTGAGATGGGCAGAGCATGAAGCACGTATGGGCGAATCCAGAAATGAATATAGAGTGTTAGTTGGGAGGTCGGAGGGAAAAAGACCTTTGGGAATGCCGAGACGTAGATGGGAAGATAATATTAAAATGGATTTGAGGGAGGTGGGATATGGTGGTAGAGACTGGATTAATCTTGCTCAGGATAGGGACCAATGGCAGGCTTATGTGAGGGCGGCAATGAACCTCCAGGTTCCCCAAAAGCCAGTAAGCAAGCAAATATTGGTAAGAGACGTTAGGAAGATAGATACACAAATCACAAAATAAATTATACAAAACAAATTCCTGGGTCATGAATAAGGAAGAAAAGCAATTGGAACCACCTCAAATGAAACTGTAAGATTGCATAAAAATGGATTCAGATTAACTCTGCATACAAAATGCAGTATAAAATGTTGAAGAAACAGTTACAAGTAGAAAGAAGAAGTAGACATGTATAAGAAATGATTGACTAAGTTCTCACTAGATTATCAACTGAGGGAAAAGGGCAACAGGAAAATTTATCAAGAGATGGTAGACCACTCAAATGGCTCATACTGAGAGAACATTGAGGTCATTATTATTTGTAGAATTAAATGAGAAACCGTTTTCAAGTTGGATGTATGAAACAAAATGTGCTTACAAAGATAGGAGATCTACACCACATTTACATATTAAAATAGTGGGTGGAGGGAGACAAAATAGAAATTTTCAGTTGTCATGGTATAAGGAATATCCATGGCTAACAGGGTGCTCTGAAACAAATATGTTATACTGTTTTACCTGTATTCTATTTGGGGGTGAGAATGAGTGGTCATCACTTTCTTGTGCGGTCTCTGTCACAAAAAATCTATATATATATATATATATATATAATTGAACTGGTAATGGAAATTAAGGGAAAACGGCTGAACAGATTTTAATAAATGACCCCTCATTTTGAAGCTTGGAACCCAAAGTTTTTCAGAAAAATAGTAGTTTTCAGTGAAATGTCAATTTTTTAACATAATTTTTCTATTTTCTAAAATCCATCTGTCGTCAGTAATTGCATTTCAGAATAAAACAAAACACACACTAGAGTAAACAATATTACATGAAGGCCATGATCTGCAAGAATGCTGACATATTTAGAGTTTAAATTAAATTGGTTATTAAAAACTTCAAGATTTGCTAAAAATAATTTACAGATCTGATTCTGTGGTGTATAATTTTCTGAGTACAGCTGTATATTGGATATTAAAAACGACAAAACTTGAGGTAGTTTGATGACATTATTACCATTAGAAATGAAATATTATTATAGTTAATGCCATAATGTGACTGTTTTTCTTTAATTATACATATTAATGCTATATTGATGATATGAAAGTGAAACATTTTGGGGTTATGTAAGTAGATGTAGATAATATCTTAAATTAGATCTTGATTTCTATAATTCACTGAGTGGCGGCATATAGTATATGTTACTGAAAACTATAAAACTTACATTATTAAAAATCAAATATTTTTATAGTTATTAATCAAGTGGAGTTGGGTCTTTTTCATATATTTAATGGCGGTGTGGTGTAGATATTTATATGCGTGATTATCTTTAGTATTGGCTCGAGAGAGAGCAAGAATTAGAGTTCCTAAGGAACGACCAAAAGATATTACTTACTGATAAAATAAGAGGCCTACAAGATTTTGTAGTCTCCCGATCATTTCAGCAAGATCTCTTAGCAGGATAAAATGATTTTACTCTCTACATTTCAAGGTACTTTACAAAACATGCAGCAGCTATACCAAGATGCTATGTCTATTGTTCGAAAACATAGCAAACCTGATATATATATATATATATATATAAATATAAATATAAATATATATATGTAAATATATATATATATATATATATATATATATATATATATATTTAACTTTCACCTACAATCCACAATGACTTGAAATAGCTACTGCTTTACTCCCACATGAAAAACCGAGTGATCGTCCTGACATTGTTACTTGCGTTTTCGCTTTCAAACTAAAAAACTGAAGCTGTATAGGTTCAAGAAAAAGTGTTTGGCATAAAAAAACAATTCAGAGGGAGTATGTTTCATTATTATGGAAACAAATAACTTTCAGAATGTCTGGTATTCTTCATTGAAAATAAATCTGAACTATGGTGTGTGGATAAACTTCAGGGCTTCTACCGCGTTGTCTTGGTGTTATTGGCTGATGTTTCGACCGCTGTGTTGTGGCCATCTTCAGAGCAGTTGTTGGATAAGGAAATAGTCTGCCAGCACTTATATATATATATATAGTAGTCTCGATGGGGGGAGTACTTGCTGTGATAGGTCGTAGGTTCTCCTTCTGGCATCTGATTGGGCCTACGTTGTCCAATCCGGTTGAGGTCTGTATGAAGGGGAGTATTCATATTAAATACTGGCCCTCATAAGGTCCGAAAGAGTGAAAGATTGGTATCAAGGTCACTCTTTCGGACCTTATGAGGGCCAGTATTTAATATGAATACTCCCCTTCATACAGACCTCAACCGGATTGGACAACGTAGGCCCAATCAGATGCCAGAAGGAGAACCTACAACCTATCACAGCAAGTACTCCCCCCCCATCGAGACTACTATATATATATATAAGTGTTGGCAGACTATTTCCTTATCCAACAACTGCTCTGAAGATGGCCACAACACAGCGGTCGAAACGTCAGCCAATAACACCAAGACAACGCGGTAGAAGCCCTGAAGCTTATCCACACACCATGTACACCAGCCGCGGAAGGCTACGCGAACACTTAAATCTGAAATATGTTTATTTCAACGGCTAATGAACTTAGTTTGCAGCATTTGCTGCACAAGCCACTAGTTTAATAGAAAAGCCGATAAACATCTGCTCTACAAAAAGATACAAGGTAAGCAGATTTTTTCAGCCTGCCCAGAATTTACACCTTAACTTCGCTACTGCAAATCAGACATACAAAGCAACAACAGGCAAAAGAGAAACACCTAGGAAACTATCACATTAACTAAACAGCACAACTGTCTTGAAGTACTCAACAGAAAACAGGCACTAACATATCTAAATAATGTACTGGAAGGAAAAGTAACTACACTAAACTGAATGAAAACTAAGCCAAGCAAAGAAGTCCACCATAATAAACACAGGTCAGGAATTTTAAGTATTATATTGAATTGCCGGGAAGCAAACCTCTCTCAATCGCAAAAAAGATAAAGCAAACCATCAGCTAATACACAGTCTTCACATAATCCGTACATGCGGAATTAAAAACAGGGAATGATTAAAAAGCCAAGCAACATTTCATCAGCAATATATTATTCTCTCCACAAAACAGCATCAATTTCATACATTTATCAGCTTTCATAACTATAACAACATTTTCTGAGGCATTTGTGTTACAATTTTTCACTCATAAGATTATGTATTTCTGTTGCCTCTTATTTCAAACTGCAGGTATACAACATGTAAATTTATAACAGCAATAATTACATGTGAAAATATAAATTCCCTAAAACCATTAAATAAACAGTGGAAGTCCGTCTAAAAGGACTAAGTCTCACTAAGTGCCTGCATTCTTCTTGTTAGATTACATCCCGTCAAAGAAGAAATATGATTATAAATCGGAGTACTATCACTCGTATTTTCAACCAACAGTCTGAATTTTATGAACCCTACTAAAAGGGAAAGTAAGAATTACTCACTTATTGTAAAAGAAATTTGTTATCTGAAATATAATAAAACATACAATGTTTCAAAAGTTGAAATTACTCTTGACTCAAGCAAGAAACGAAAGATGAGAGAAAAGGATGGGAGGAAAATGGAAGTGAAAGTGATGAGAGGGAAGAAAGGAAAATAAAATGGAAAAAGGAGGAGCTATGGGTGGGGAAGAGAAGTTTAAGGCAGGAGAAAGAGAACCAAGGGAAAGGGGGCGAAATAAAATAAGTAGGGGTTGTGGAGAAAACTAAAGAATGTGTTAGGTAAAGGAGCATGAGAGAAGGGAAGGTAGAAGAGGTTATGCCAGGCAGTCAGACTTAATCAGATGTAACGATTTCAACTTGTTGTCTCTTTTCTCCCTTTGTTGAAGACGATGGTAATTCGTACATTTGAAACATGGTGCTTTTTTATAATATTACAGTAATGGAAAAATTACAAACCGAATCCCTCATGAACAGACCACAATTTCTTTCTCCCCTCCTTAATAAGTATTCAGATATTAAATATTAAACTGTGCAACCAAAAATAAGAAGTTAAGGCATATTCTTCTGGAATGTGAAGCTCTCTAGAATAAAATATGAAAAATCTTTGGAAATCATTCTCCTAAAGAAGCAAAAGCCCGACACTGGTACCAATGTCCAGCAGCTTGCAGGAGGCAGAACTAAGATAACAGTGTTAGATATTCAAGTCCATGCTTGTTATGCTTCAAAAGTTCATATCTCCAATAACAATTTAGATAACTATTCAAATGTATAGCTTCTGTTCCTGATTTTTTATGCATTACATTTTTCCAATACACTTTTAGACAAATAAAAAAAAATGATGAGTATTTGATACGTAATTTGAAATTCAACCAGTTTGAAGCTCATACCAATGCCCAAATATAAAGACAACAAGCATCTACACAGACACAAGCTATCAAGATGCTACCTTGTTATTTTTAGGCAGGCTGTCAGGTGGTTTGTCCTGACCAAGCATCTTCTTGTACAGATTCTTCTCCTGCATGGTGTCCTCTTTGTGCAGGGTCAGCATCTTCACCAGCTCCTGCTTTATCATCCGGTTGTCAGGCTCCAACTGGCTCGCCAGTCGTAGAGTTATCACTGCACTGGACGTCTCACCCTTTGCAGCCAAGATCTTCAACACAGAAATCAAATGGCCTTGACTGTCAGTGTGGCCTTGCCAGGAGTGAACATAGCTTTTCTTTCTTTTTGATATCTGTGTCCTGTTATTGTTAGCAGGGATTTTGGTACTACCCCTGATCACATATAACAGATCGATCAGCCAAATGGACTTTCAAGGTAACCATTTTTATAAATTTCACTATGCTGCCATCTAGCGACTACAAAAGAAGTCATGTTATAACCTTATGAAATTTCATAGAGCAACTGTATTTCCAACTAGCAGTCATTACCATAAAATACCTTTTCATTTGTTTACTGCTTAGATAGTCAATTGAAAATGGCGGCTCCGTTCAAAAGTTTTAGTGAAGCTAACATTAGTGAAATAGAATTGTATAAGTCAATTAATATTTTATTGTATTAGAGCATTTTATTTCTTCTAATCTTTATATACTTTCTTCTAATCATGTAATAGTCAAATCCCACCCGAGTTTTGATTTTCTCTAGATAAATCAAAACCTCTCGTGAGATTACTGTTGAAAAATCCACTGTGACACTTGTGGACAACAAGGTCGCAATTGGGGGTTTTTCTAGGGGTTCTCCCGTTTATCCCCACATTAGGCATCTACATCATTCAGTCGCCATTTCTTCATTTCGTCATCATTTCATAACATTACTAGACCGCCAGCTGGCGATACATGGAGGGGGGCTGCCCTACGGACGAGAGGGTTGCCTGCTCGAAGCCTGGGTATGCAGCAAACCTTAGTGTAGTCAGCTGATGTGGGTTTGGGAATGCACCTAGCTTGAGGTTTAGCACAATAGATTCTAACAGGTCGCAGTGCTGGGCCATATTGCTCCCTCCCATAAATCCCATTCCATTCATGGGTTGCGAGATACGCAGAATAATCACGCTGAGGACAACTCACCTTTCCTTTCCTGAATAGCGCCTTCACATTGTTAGGCTGGCAGCGCAGAACATTCTCCACAGACTGCAGAGCTGTGTCATATGCCTTGATCTTCATCTGAGCTGCCGTCAAGTTGTTGTACACCTTCAGGCGGTCCTCCAGGAGATCATGCAACTCCTCCTCGGAGTCCTTCAACAAAAGAACAGACCAAGCTCCCACGTTATTAAATTAAATGTTTATTTTCATGTGTGATACCAACTGAAATGGGTGCCGGGACATGCAGGGATTCGGGGTAATGAGAGAGCAGATGAGGCTGCCAAAGAGGTCATAGGACCTGAGCCTGTGTTGGGACCAGGGTGCTGCATTGGAGTTAAATCGCTCGCTTGAACTCTGTCGAGTGTCGCACCCTCGAGTGAGATACGATCGGTCGTGATACGCTCGTAATAAATAGAAGCACAGTACAAAGTCATCTCACCGACATGTCTTATCTTGTATGGAAGGTGACAGATAAGATACACATATGTTTTGCTCACACGGTAAAAATAAGGCTTTATTTTCTGTGTTTATGACAAACGTTTAATGGAACAGTCAATGGAACGTAGCAAAACAGGAACATGAAGTTATAAATAAAATAGTATGGAAAACTTCGATATACAGTTATTATTGCTAATTAATAATTATTCAATATTTGATTTACCACATATATAATATGATAGGTCCATACATAGTGTTCCGCCTATATACTGCGACAATGTAGAAACGTTTTACAAAATATTATTAATATAGCAGTTGATTAATAACAATATTAGTACAGAGATAATGTCACGGAAAATATAACAAAACGAATAATTATGCTGCACAACTGTTACAGACGCAAAGATTGATACACTAATTATTATACTTACAGGCTTTTAAGGAACCTGGAGGTTCATTGCCACCCTCACATAAGCCCACCATTGGTCCCTATCCTGAGCAAGATTAATCCAGTCTCTACCATCATATCCCACCTCCCTCAAATCCATTTTAATATTATCTTCCCACCTACGTCTCGGCCTCCCCAAAGGTCTTTTTCCCTCCGGCCTCCCAACTAACACTCTATATGCATTATTATTATTATTATTATTATTATTATTATTATTATTACTACTAGAAAACTTGACACGGTTCTAGCATTATCGTGATTGTGTTCTCCATTTATAATAATTACATTTACATCCAATAACATCTATCAGATGTGGCAAAAACAAAATCACTCCTGTGTGGAAAAAAAAAAAAACATTTACCTACAACATTTATATTACATTTTAAAGCAAGTTTTGTAGTTGTACTATGGAGAGGTTAGTTAAACACTGCAAAGTTTTCAAATGATAAACAACTATGATGTTACTACACAGTTCATCACTGTAACAAGAACGAATGTCTAATGCTCGGCTTATACCGTTCGAGGATTTATCGCTCGTGACAATTTTACCCATCATGCAGGGCGCTACCTATCGGATTATGCTATGAACTACTTGGCACTCAAGTGAAAACGTCTGATGCAGACCTCTGGTTGGGACCATCTCTAAGATCAGTAAAGCAGGTTATCAGGAACTGGGCTGTCAAGAAACACAAAAACTACTGGAACTCAAGCGAGGGCTGCAGACACTCTAACCTCATAAGATATTTTGATAAAAGCAGGTCAAGTGACTTGTTAAAACTGAGCAAGAAACAGTACTGGGCAGTCGGATCCTTTACAGGACACTGTGCTCTCAAGAAGAACCTGTACAAGATGGGACATGACATCAACCCAGCCTGTGCTCGTTGTTCACAAGGAGATTAGTCTGTAGCTCATCTGTTGTGCGACTGCAATGCACTTGCTCATCAAAGAGGTCTCATCTTTGGAAAACATTTGCCAAAGTTTGATGAGCTATCAACTGTCCCAGTCCGTAGTTTGATTCAGTTCATCAAGAACATCAAACTATTAAATTGATTGGATATTAAGACGGGGAAGCACAATAAATCCTTCAGGTTGCAGTGCTAGGGCTGTCAAGCCCTCCCCATTTAAATTAAATTAAATTCCTGTGAAACAATGGCAGGTACTCAATGCCTAATGCCTTCCTGAACTGTGCTAGTCTGATAGTATTTAATTCAACTTCTAACAAGGAAGACAGAGACGAATTTTTATATAGGCAAGAAATTACCGAAAATTCTTATCCCTTGTTCTTATCATTAGAACAGAATTCTTGTGCATGTTATAGAACAATAAAATTCAGTTATTTTGAACTTGAAAGCTCGTATAATGATAACCAAAGGATATAACTAAAAGGTATGTTTAAAATTAATTTTTTCTTAAGACACAATATTGTATACCTAGAAATCCACAATTTCTCCCCTCCTGCTCGAATGAGTTTGATTTAAAATTTCAGCAGTTACAGACTTATGTACTGGTGCCATCATATTATATAAACTGTCCAAAAAGCAGTTAGCATTATTAGCAGTAGCAGTAGTAGTAAAAAAATAAGTTACTACTTATACAACATGCAAGTAAATAAATATATAACAAATAAATATGTAATAAAATGAATAACGAATAAGAAAATAATTACAGTACAACCCCTTTTTCTGGAAGGAATGGTGATCAGGAGAAGAGTTTGAGGCAGAAGAAGATATCAGATGATAGACGACATTAAGATATATGGATCATATGCAGAGACAAAGAGAAATGCAGGTAATAGGAAAGACTGGAGAATGCTGGGTTTGCAGTGAAAGACCTGCCATTGGGCAGAACACTATGAATGAATGAATGAATGAATGAACCCCTTTTTAACGAATCTCTAGGCCACTAATTATTTGTATTTATTCTATTTTTTATTAAATATGTTTTGACTTTTGACAAGCAAGGATGGACTGAGAACAGAAATTAAAATAGCATTATTACGTCATTTAACTAAATTAATTTATGTATTCTTAATAACCATTAAATTTACTATTAGCAAACACACATTAAAAATAAACTTTCGCAACTCACAAAATCACAGTAACATAATTTTAAGTACTGCTAATAGTATCACACTGCTGCGCCATACTTTGTACAAAAATTTGACGAAAACATTTGGAGCAGGTTTTGAATTTAGCCAAAATGGATTGTGTATTAGCAAATCCATTCAAATATATTCCTTAGAAGTGTGTTTGTCTTTAAAGCAGGGTTCCTTAGAAGTGGGAATCAATGACATTGTTTTTATGGTAGTTCTGCTGAACTTTCGAAATCATTTCTTAAAAAACGGGAAAATTATTAAGGTTTTACTGTATATAAGTAAAAATAACAAATAAATAGATAAACAAATAAAAAAATAATCTCACTGGCTTGGATGGGCACTTCTCTAAATACAGAATGGACACACTTAAAATGAAACTCCAACTGTAAGAAGGGGAACGAGGTAATGAAGCTATGTATTCATCACTTCACACCCAGAAACCTTCTAATAATATTAATCTTGGAAGAGATATGTTCAGATATTGTCCCACAAACAACTCTGCAATCAAATTCAACCAATAGTTCAAGCATTGGTCTTGTCTCTTCCATGTAACACCTTATAACAAAATTAAAGGTTTACAAAGGAATTATTAATGAGCTAATGTCGAAATCTCCTCTCAAATTCAGCACACTGTTAGATATGTCCAACAGATAGACTAACATGAATTAGTTAATCAAACAACAGTAACAGGCAAACATCATTCATGTCTTTCCTTAGAAATCTAAATTACGAAATTGATTCCACAAAAGCAGACAATTTCTTTTAACAAATTCAATAATAAGCTTTAACCACGAGTCCAGACATTATAACAGTAAGTGGAAGAGAAATAACAGGCAACAGAAAGTCGGCAGAAAAATGTTAATATCTAATCTGCAACACAATATAATTAAAAAGAACAAAAAGAAATCAGATACATCAAACGAAAAATAAACTGACATAACTCCTTAGTCATTTAGAGTTGGACCTATATTCATAAAAACATTCTCAGGAACGAATCAAGAATGGTATGGCCCCCCGGCAAAAGTAATAGTTGGGTCCCTTGAGTAAAAAATAAAAATGAATAATAAGAGCAATAATAATAACACCAGCAGCAATAATAATAATAATAATAATAATAATAATAATAATAATAATAATAATAATAATAGTAAGTCACTTCTTTGATGTTGTACACAGAGACGAATTTCACTCAGTCACACAGTAATAATTTCACTCTTCCCTTAAATACTAATCTTTAGAGAGGAATGGTCTTCATAATCAATCTCTGTCAAATTTCATGTTCAGTACTCATAAAATTTAAATTATTTAAGCCTGGTTGTGCCTGTGATTTCTTAATTCATCTTTTATTAATTTTAATAATTATACATAATATTTAAAAATGGTTACTGAACTATACAGGGTGGAAATGAAATAATCTTCCATATTAAAGGGGTGATAGGGTACACTTAAATGAAGAGAAAACCTATATTACGATTCGTGATTAAATGCACGGTTAATTAGCAAATTAAGTTTCAAGTTTTAGCAGTCCGGCAACATCACTGCTAACACACATTTCTCATAATACAGATGTAAGAGGTCAACAAACTTGGTCTGTCTCGCTAGATGAGCCGCTCTCTGGCTCAATGTTGCAATCTGCTCACATCATTGAGTGGCTTGAAATTAGTGTTTTTTTTTTTTTTTAATTAAATTTACACGAAAACCATCCATGCTATTGAAATAAGTCAGAGGAATAAATTATTCTTTATCAGATTTCCTATCGATATGGACAAAAATAACGACCCTACTTGCAATAGTTAATGAATAAAAGTTTGTTAAATATTTAGAAACAAACTTTTCTTCTGAAAAAACTATAAACTTTCCACGAATATATTAGTTTTTTGTTTCATACAACATGAGCTAGTCGCTCTGAAAATCTGCAAAGTTATTTCACTTCCACCCTGTACATTTGAATGGCTCCATTGTTATGCCAATTGTAATGGTTGTGAGATTGAAGATAAAGAGCATGCGAGAGAACTGAATGATCACAGACTTGCCAAGCCTAGAGTTTCTGGCTCATAAAGACACACCCTAGCTGAGACATAACGACAAAAATGCTAGTATAGTATTGTCAAAGCAGGCAGGACAGAAAGGTAGCAAGAAACATTACCATTATTGTTCAATGAATAAAGTTTCACTCAAAAATTAATACTTGAGTTGACACTATATTTATTACTACATGTATTATTGTTATTGTCATCATTTTGAGGCCCCCTTATATTCTAACGTGCACGGCAACTGCTGGGTTCGCATATGCTTTAAAACGGCACTCAACATTCTTCCTAATAGTTTCAGAAATCATATCCTAAGCTATTACTTTCCTTTGCAAATCATCTTCTACGTAACTAAAATGAAAATACTTAAATAAATTAATAATAACTAATGAAGTGATTTATTTACCTGGTTGCTATTATTGTCTTCTCCAGCCTTGAGAGTAATTCCACCTTCGATGTCATCCAAATAATCCAGTGCACGTCGATAGCACTGAATGGCAAGGGTGTGCTCCTGCCGAGTGTACCACCAATTGCCTCGTTCTCTCTTACGGCAACTATTGCAAATGAAATTAAGCAAGTTAAGTTATAAAAAATTTAGTTTGCAACACGTTGCTTCCACTTTAATTGTTTCAAATATTGAAATCAAGCACAGCAAAGTTCAGCCTTAATATGAGTAAAAATTGCTTGTAAATTTTGTCTACATTCCTATCATTCAAAGACAGCATTCTTTTCGCAAATATATAACACAAGATCAAAAGATTTCCACTGCCCTTAAACTGAGTTTGAACTCTTAAACCTCAGACTCAATAGCGAACACAGCAAGCACTTCTCTAGAGAATATTCTCACATTGTAATATTAGTAACAGATAAAACTATTTATCCCACTGGCTCGGATTGGCACTTTTCTCAGTACAGAATGGACCAAATTAAAATAAAACTCCAACTGTAAGAAGGGGAACGAGGTAATGAAGCTATGTATTCATCACTTCACACTCAGAAACCTTCTAATAATATTAATCTTGGAAGAGATATGGTCAGAAATTGTCTTATAAACAACTCTGCAATCAAGTTTGATCAATAGTTCAAGCACTGATCTTGTCTCTTCCATATAACACCTTATTAGACACCAAAAAATGTGAAGAATTGATAAAAGCTATAGTGTAAAGTTCATATGACTCAAGTCTCTTTTCAAAAACTCATCAAATGCATTACACAATTAATGGATGACATTCTGCAGAAAATATCAGTAAGTTGTAAAAACTCATATATCTATTCAAAATTACAACTGCCCTCAATCAACACAAGCTTCTAGTAATCTTCTCTATTATTCCCTTATGATTGTCAAGTTATTTTAACATAGTAATTAGGGAGAATTACTTGATTACTCATCAAGCCAACAACCAGACAAAGCAATAAAATAATCATTCTTATAAATTCGCATAATACTTATGAAATATATATCGTCTATGCCAAATTACCACCACATTCATTATAAACAGCAGCAATCACGAGTTTATCTGAATATCATCTACTTAACTTGAAAATCTACAAAAGAAAATTCATATACACTTAAATTTGCCTTCCCCTTTAAGTTAAAGAATGTAATGGATGTATGAGGCGTTCAGAGCTAAAATGGATCAAGTCACAAATTTTCATAAATTGAGTTTAATTCATTTTCTGATTATCTGAAGTTATATCTTTTCCGAGCAGTAATGGATAAAGTTTTAATTCCAAGCATTCGCCAGTAGGTGACACCAGTCACTTTTGGCTCAGGTTATTTGTTCACGATGTTCTGAATCATAGTGGACCAAGTTACCACAGCATTGCATCAATTAGCATCACAACTGTTTATATTTTATAAATCTAGAATTTGAGAATGGAGCAAAAAAATGATTGCTAGTGAAATTAGATAATCCCCTACAGCAATTTAACTTTAAGTCCTATTATCTCAAAACTATGTCTCATGGATTTAATCCACTTTAGCTCTGAACGCCTCAAGTATGATTGCCAACAAGGGACAAAGAATTTATCTTCTTGACAAAATTTACAGTATGTCTATGGGGTGAAAATTCGCGTACACCAGACATATTAATATTGGCTTATCAACACTTATTTACGAATAGGGATTATTTTGTCCCAAATTACCGCGTGCGCGTGCATGTGTGCATGTCTGTGTGTGTGTGCGGGTGTATGCGTACGTATGTATCATATTAATACAGTAAAGAGTTATAAAGTGAATCAGTGATCTTATTTTCATTTACCTATTTCAAAGACATAAAATAGCAAAACAAGTTTAGCTAATAAAAGTTATTTCTTCAAATAATTAATGATCTAAAACACTATTTTTTAAAACATTTTTGCTCTAAATATAAAAAACTAATGCTATAATTTCACACCTCAACAAATAACATCCACTTCTCTCTAGCCCACAGAACTATTTTCTGTTGAATCAGTTCAAAACTTGGAAACTAGCATGTGTAATATTGTTCCTCTACATTAATTCTACATTCTGAACTCACTTTTCTCTACATAACTGTAATTTTTTCATAAAGATGTTTTGATATGAAAACAATGAAGAATAATAATTTATTACTTTGACTAAAATTTGACTGTGTTTATCTATAGTCCCGTCGCTCTAATTTCCGGCAGCCAATCGCGTTGCAGGTCGGCTACATTTAAACATCTGCGTCTTGTGATTCACCGATTCATTTCTTAAGGCTCAATAAATACTTAATATAATCGCCCGCCATTTTAGGTCTTTCGTTGGCGTTCACAGAAAGCACACGAAGACGTTATTTGCCGCTCAATTATTTGCTGAATTACATTGCATTTGATTTATTATCATAGGAGCTACGACACGATAATGTTTAACAGTGTGGCAAATAGATTCCTCGTATGGTAGCTCGGCAACGTAAGAACAAAAATGGAGAACGATACTACCTACCTAGACTTTACAGAGCCTTCACTTTTCTAAGACGTAAGCAAAGAGGTGGAGTCATGCCGGAAATAACAGCGTCGGGACTATAGGTGTAAGCTGGTTCTTTTATGCAGATTGACATCCATTAATTAAAGTCACTTGGGTGAAGTGGATTACCCTATCTCTTTCCTCTTCGCAATGGGAAGGTTCTCTATGTCAGGCTCCTGCTCAGCACTAAGGAGCTCGACTGTATATGTAATAGTGGCATCAGACGGCACATCAGGAGCTCGACCCAGGTTGCCGTATGCAAATCTTGGACCCACTTCCACGAGCGCCACCTCCCCAACGTCCATGAGAGGGAGGGCCAGATCCAGTCCTTGCACTATCTGCAAAACAGCGAACAACTTCAAGCAACTGAAAGCCCCAAAATCCAGACTACAAGTAATACTGGCAACAAAACATAGATCACTCACCTCAGCATCACCAATTTGTATGCTAGCATTAGTCAGCTTGTCGACTACAGTGCCATCTGGTAGACAACCTTCTATGTTCACTTCACATATATATGAGCGCTGTGGTCTGTAACTATTCTCTGCCCGTTTTAAGGTCTGCAAGTATTTAGCAAAGAATCTAAATATTTCTGAGAGCAGGAGAAAGAATTATACAACAGAATATTATTATCAAAAAAGACAATAAGTAGAAACTTGTTAGTAAGACCTTTCACATAACTGATTCAATAAAAAAGGTTAAAATGACTTGGACGTTTCAATTTATAAAAATGAGAAAAAGTCTGTTAGTTTTAGCAATGAAACAATGGGGATAAATTACTTCAGGAACATTAAAATCACACTACCGGTATCTGTATGTAAGATATGAAAAACAGAATGAATAAATATGAAATTTTGTAGTGATTTAAAATGATAAAAACTGATATCACAAAGATACATAGGCTTTCTCATTTATCTGTTTTAAGCATTCAAGTTATTTTATCATTTTGCCAATGGCATTAGAGTTTACTCCTTAGTTTCTTGAACTATTTAATCAGAAGATATTACATAGGCTAAGAAAATCGTCTAGTTTCGTTTGGACCCAATTGCCAAATTATATTTCTCATTTCAAATAAAGATCCGTTTTCTTTTTTTAATTCTTAATCACTTTCAAATAAATTAACTCGTAGATACGGCATCATAGAAGAAATTGGGTGATAGCATACTACTAAGTTGGAAACACTTAAAAATACATCATTATTCTTTCACTAATGACCATTACATATAATTCTAGATATGCTGAAAGGTGGCGGAAAGTGGAAAATATTCACATGAAAGTTGGTAAAGCATACACTTATACAACCCTGCCAGGCCTGAAATGGCCACTCGTTTCGGCAGAACACATTAGCTTAACTAAATTGAGCTTAGCTTACAACAAAAGAAGAAATAGACATTACATTAAGTTAGGTTAGTTTAAGTTAGGTTACTTAGGATTGGTTAGGATAGGTTAGTTTAGGTTTGGTTAGGTTAGTGTGTTTAGATTAGGTTAGGTTAAGTTAGTTTGATTGTTAAATATTGGAGAGTGATGTAAAAACTAATAGTTTATCAGCCTCCTACTGAATATTAAATAGAAAAAGATGCTATTATTCAATGTGAAGAATTGATCAGACTTTCATTTAGCAATTGGGAACTCAGAAACTTCATAATTAACTTTATATCTCGAAAAGCTATCTCTCTAAAGTACATGGCATTAGATGAAAGCAGTTCTGAAGTGAAGATGATGAGTCACCAAACCAGCTCACCTACGCACAGTATCACAACGGAACCCATGCCTGAACAATTCAAGTTGGTTAATATGTAATCATTAATCTAAAGAACTCTGAAGGTATTCTCCTCTCCGAAAAATTTGTGGGTGTAGACTATGTGAACAAGTCAGCCATGAAGAGCGTGAAGTGAAGATTATTTTCATGGAAAAATATGACAGACTCCAGACTGTTTCTTATAAATGACAGTGATACTGCATAGATTGCATTTCAACAAATTATCAAGATACTCCCATTTCCAGAGGCAAAGAGTGTTGGGAACAGACTTTTGTATTCTTTTTCAGAAATAAATACATAAGTTTTGTAAATTAACTGCAAAGATAATAGTCTATAAGATTTATTGAATTTCAATCGACGAGATATGTTAATTTGTATGAACAAAATTTACAAAATTCAGTTTTATTGTCTTAATAAAACCTACATTTGATTTATTTAATTATTTTACTCTTTAGTTATTGTTTTCATTTAAATTTTAGTTAAAAAGTAAATGAGTGTGTTGCTAATTATAATTACTTATAACATTACAATTATCCTGTCCAATAAGAAAAAACTTCTCTTGCAACAGAAATATTAATCTTTTAAAAAAATAACTGAAATGATAAAATCTTCAAACATTGTTGGAGTATCTATAAATAAATTATTTTTCCAATTAAAATACAAAAATTAGCAGAAAATTTACATTTCTATTAAATGTGTTAATACTGAGGTTGCATTTTTGTCCCACCTGATATACACCCTAAATTCAATATACACCTATCTCTTTTCTAATCAAAATAGGCTATGTTGCTTTTATACAAAAGCAGTTCAAAGGAAAAAAATATTTTTCAAAATTATAGAAAAAGCAAAATAAGTTCATTAAACTTTTAACAGAATAACAACACTTAAAGAGCTCAGATGTCCTACCCATTACATAAGGAATGGCTGCATAATAAAATACAATAGGCCTCTTCGAAAGATGTTTTGTTTAGACACAACAGCAATTATGTAGTGAACATTGGCCACAATAAAGGTCCAGGGCACATAGATGATCAAATATATAGGCTATATATCGTCGTTACGTCTTCAAAATCCGCCAACAGTATGTATTTTTAATAAGATTTTGCAGGAGAAAGAAAAAAGCATTGTCCCTTGATTTTCATATCTATACTTTCGGTATAATTTCAATCATTAGCACATAATAAATGGTGAAAATATAGGGAAAGTAGCTTTGAATATCAAGAAAATTAAAAGTGACAATGCTTTTTTTCTTTCACCTGCAAAATCTTTTTAAACACACATAGCGGATTTTGGAGACACAGCAACGATATATCTTTTAATTAAATGTTCAACGATTTCTTGTGATTGACATACTGTCAGCCTCTTTACAGTCTAACGCAGTGGTTGCCAAACACCATGAAATTGTGACGTGATAGAAATGCAACCCGCACACCACTATCGCAGGAAGAGGGGTGGAGTGGATATCTCCTCAGGTAATGCAGCGGATTACAGTGCAGAGACAGACTGTGACCTGAAAACAAAAGCAATATAATATTCTTCTACTTATTAACTAGACACACTTTTTCCGTGTTAACTTTTATTCTTCTATTCATTATTTTTGTATTATTAATCGAATAAAATATATTTTATTTACCATAAAAAGAACGTGTACTTTACATCAGTAGATATTTAAAATTAGAAAAATGTACCAGGCTGGTCACGAAGTTGTAAATTACACTACATACTTAAAAAAACGTCGAAGTATTTTACCCCGTCTAACACATAGAAGCCGATACTTTTTATTGTTCGTTTATTAATGAAATATTCAATTTACAGGTAAGGGCGTGGTAGTCTTTATATCAAGAAGAATAATGACAACGTACATTATTCTTTTATACTTCAACAACAAATTAGGTATCTCATATTTTTGCCATCTCCACAAAAGAAATACTTTTGTTCCCATGCTCTTTAAAATTAAGTTTTTACATATTATCTGTTTTCTGTTTTGGAAAAGACATCGAAACATATTATCCTACACACTTGTAACATTATATGTGTATGTACATCTGCTGCTGATAAATGTCTTGTCTTATATCGAAGTGAAGGCTGTAAACAGAGGGTGGGGGTATAATGCCATGGTTACACCTGAGTGGAGGCAGGGGCATGTGTCGTGACACAGCTTTTGGCGATCACTGGTCTAACGGAAAATTATGTTCCCAAGACCTCTATTGCGGGAAGATGACTTGGCCGATGCTTACTACATAATTACCAAAACGTATTTTAGTCGTGAAAAAGTCTTAATCATAATGACCGTATTTCAAAGTAAATGGATTACCTACTGGAAGACTTTCATGACCTAAGTGTCTGAAAATAAGTACATGCACTAAATTATTGACACTATGGTACAAGAACAAGAACACGAACAAAAATGCTTCATGCATGCAGAGTCGCCTTCATGCCTGCAAGATTTCAATGGCAGAGATAGCCTATTGTACTACAGCTGTCTGACAAACACCTCCGCCTACCGCAAAGTAGACAAGAAGACCAACGAAAATGAAATGTTCTGAGTAGGCTGTATGAGGAAACAAATAGCCTATAAAAAATATCAATTTCACAATTAGTCGGTGATGTCGAGGACAGAACCCCAGTCTCTAATAAAACCTGTTTTACAACTTGCGCTACGATTGGAGCCAAATGTTAAGTAATGAACATGAAATTATTTAAATTACTCTAGCTTACTGCAATATAATCCAAGCAATCTGAAACAGAATTGCCCAGCATTCGACAACTGATACACTAAGACAGAAGTTAGTTGTCTCTAATATTTCACAAGTATCTTAAGTTTTCCGGTACAATAATATAATTATTCTCCATGAACCCTCACAGGTCAATGTTACTTTATGTCCCGCCCACTATAGAGACATAGGCCAATTTTACACATATTTAGTATAACTTGTTGCTTCTTTGACAGGTTAGGTTTGGTTAGTTTAGGTTTTTGTTATAGCCTACCTTGCATATAAGATTATAGCGCAACATTGGCAGTGATAAAAGTGAAATATTCGTTCAGTGGGCGTTGGATACTCTACATTCACCCACTCACATAATTAGGAATTACATCCTATTACAACACTCACTTTTTTTTTTAGCTGCCCACTCCCTAGAATGTCAAGCCATTCTTCTTCTTCATCGTCTTTGTCTTCATCAACACTTCCTTGTGTCTTATCCTCATTAATTGATTCTGTATTTTGACCACCATTTGATGTACCGGTACTAATTTCCGTCTCTAAAGGTGATACATTCACTTCAAGGCTAGAATAGGATTGCCCATTTTCAATTGTTTCATCACTTTCACTTTGTTTAGTCACAGACGGTACAGAATTATCCAGCTGATCAGTTTCTTCACTTGAAGAAACAATAGAGCTGATCGAGTTGGTGTGACTAGCAACTTCTGTGTTCATTTTCTACTTCCGAAATTCCAGTTCCTATAAATCATACATGTTATACATTAGCTTTTTTCGATAGAACATGTGCAAATGCTCAAATTTATAATAAATAGGTACGTATGTTAGGGTTGAAGTTCAAGAAATGGTTACCAAGAAGTATAGTTTTAAATATTTTATGAGCTTTCAGGGATATACTATAGTACGCCAATTGCAGAAGAGTAATACAAATGTGCAAATTAATTCATCAAAACTCAAATATTTGCGATTTATGTAAAAGTGAGTTCCGATTATTGAATTATCATTCAAATTTCACCTTACGGAATAGGCTTAGTCATGCAGCAATTAGGTTAGTTTTGTAGTATACTGTTATAATCTTATTTAAAGTAAATACTTCTCATAATAAAAATGAATGTATTCTAATTCTGTAACAATCTTAAAGACCTGTGGACCATAAACAGTCACCTTCTTCAACTTACCTACAGAACCAAAAATATGCTGAAATTCTGCATAACCCTTCAACAACAAAAAGAACTTTCAGTATCCATAGAGAAATAAATTTTGAAGATTTCAACGTCCCACCAGTCCCACAATTTCTTTCAGGTACAGAGTAATTTCACATAGTTACCTAATATCCCTACATACAACATATCAATAAATAGATTCGTATGCTTACTTGTTCATATAATTTCCTACTAAAATGCTTACCATTAATAAAGACACAAGACCAATGAACTATTTTATTGAAACCTTGAAACTCCACGTTCTTATTTCACGAATACATTTGACGTTCCTACTTCGCTACGTCTACGCATTTTAGACCAAGTTAAGCAAACTTCGATAACATAAAATCTTGCAGTCTGCAGTTCTACCAATTATTTGCAATTTTAAAATAATTGGAAAGGATTGAAACATGGGTTTTCTAACTCTAAGTTTACAAACGTCAAAAATTCGTTTTTTTCCTCTTTTGTTACCGAAATGCAATTACGCGAAGAAAATAGAAGCAGGTAAGATATTCGTTATATATTTTACACTTATAAATTGTATAATACATAGTTTACACTCGTAAAATTATTGTATAGGTCTACATTGCTATTTGTTAATAATTGTAGGTATTCTATGGTATGTGTTCGTTTTAGCGGCACCCCCACATCAAATCTATCCATCCTTGTCACAGTCCTCGGTTTCCTGTGTTGTTCTCTTATCTAACCCATTGTAACCTTGTCACATACCTCGGCCTCTTGTAACATCTATTTCCTCATCTAATCCACTCTAACCTTGTCACATTTCTCAGCCTCATGTCACTTATCTATACCCCTATCTAACTCATTCTAATCTTGTCATATTCCCCTGTCGCATGTAATTTAATCTGAACTCTCAGGCCTAACTTGCAATATTTACGTAAATACACGCCGGCTGAGAGTAAAATACAGTGCTACATGATCCCCACGATCAGACGCTACCAATGAAATGTACCAAATACGGTTAATCAACGGTGGCACTAATGTAAATAATAACGGTATTTCCACCAGAATACGGTCTCTCTTGTGGCGGACCTATAAATATATTTTACGTTTTAATTACCTATATTTTCCCTTCTTTCAGCTGGTGGCATTGCGTCTCTCGGAAAGAAAAAGGGAAAGTTTTCAAAACTGGGGCCCATGATGGAGAAGAAAATACTTCCTGTAGAAACAGATCCGCAGCGTTTGGTGAATTATGTATGTGGAAGCAATTTATATAAAGAAGGAGAAGACATAAAGCTAAAAAGTGATAGTGAATATCCAGAATGGTTATGGACATTACGAACAGGTAGGCCAAATTCTGTTGAAAATAGGCCTATGTCCACCGATCTATTTTTATGACAACTACGCTATAAAGTTTGGACACTCCAAATATATCTGGCCCACACTGAGTGTGCCTTGATTAGGTATACACCAGTGGCGTATACTGGTTAAAGGGTTTGGGCTACCGCTGACCCTATTATTACACAAAATATATCTAACAATTACTTTAATTTTAATTACTATGGTAAAATTAATAATACAAAATTATTACATTATGTTATATTATAAACTTTTTCTTTTGTAATTTCCTTGGGCTACCCCCGGTAGCCCCGGTAGCCCGCAAAATACGCCCCTGGTATACACAAATATGCCTGGGTTAAATCCCAAATCTCTCCACAGTGCATATGAAGAGAGGCATGTCACTGTTGATAGTGTTTCATCTGTTGGATGGGGACGTTAAGCCTGGCGGTCCCCTTGGTGCTATTCGACACAAATAGGTTACATGCTGGCACCAGGTTTCTCCTTTTCCCTTCCACGTCTTCATCGTCCTCACTCAATCCCAACACACACTTACATGAACACTTACACATACGCTCACCCTAGTACACGACATTAACTCTTCACAGATACACATCATGCACAGCTTGGCTTGCCAAAGTGGTGTGCAACTTGAAAATGAGTCACAGTCCTGCCATCTATCCGCAATATGTGAAACCTGAATCACGTAATTGAAGTGGGTAGGCATTGGCTACACAAAAAAAAAACACATACACAGAGTCTGCAGAAAGACAAATTTCTGTGAAAGTCGTTTGAAGAAATGTGTGGAATAATGTTGTAACACTGTTCATAGGTAATTTTCCAAAAGTCATCTAGGATCCGTAATAGGTGAGATCCAGGTGGCAAAATCTTGGCTAGCCTCCAAGGTAATGGAGATAGGTTAATTTCTGTGTATAGATAAAGAGTGTGACCCCCTCAACACCTGTATGCTAGATGCCGATAATGCAATGTTTCCCTACTGATATTACAATAGTTGTGATATGTCCGCCAACTTAGCTTTGTGGTAGCATCTGCCTCCAGACTAGCTGGCCTAGGTTCGATTCCCACCAGAATCAGAAATTTCCATGTAAAATTTCTACCTCAGGTGGTGCAGAACTTCTAATCACTAAATTGTGTACCAATATGCCTAGGTTAAATCCCAAATCTCTCCGCAGTGCATATGAAGAGAAAGCATATGTCATTGTTGATAGTAATTCATCCTTCGGATGGGGATGTTAAGCCTGGCAGCCCCTTTGATGCTATTCAACAGGAGTAGACTATGTGCAGACACCAGGTCTCCTTCTCCATTCCTCACCTTCATCATAAGTCTCACCCATTCTCTACACTACACTTACACATACATTCACCCTAGTACATGACATAACTCTTCACCGTAGAAGTGGTGTGCAACTTGAAAATTGGTCTCAGTCCTGCCATCTATCCGCAATATGCAGAACTTGAATCACGCAAGTGAAGTGGGTAGGCATTAGATACACACACATAACTGTGATATAATTTCAACATAAGATTTAAATAAACTTTCTTTTCTAGGTAAAGCTCTTACACTTGACGATCTGGACCCAGATACCAAGGACTACTGGAGGAAACTTAGAAAATTGGGAATGAAAAGAAATAACCAGTTGAGAAAATTAAAGAAGTTCTGAAGAGTTTCACTAAGTCTTACGAAAGTTCATTGCAATGATTGTGTGTGTTTGAATGAAAATAAATGTTCAGTACAGTGATGCTGAAATACAGACATTTTACGAAAATAATTCGTTACAATGGAAATTTCTTTTACGCACATAAAAATATAAGTTACCAGCTATTAGAAATTAAAACATGGTTGGGATGTTTTAATATTGGAATTCTTAAGCGTTCTTCAAGACACTTAACTACATAATGATAAACTTAAGACTATAACATGCATTGTATCATTAGAACTGCATTTGTGTAAATGCCGGAGTATATGTCGACAGTAGTATGTTATTAGAAGAATAAGGACATTCATAAGAAAGTTATTTATAATAAATAATCAAAAATTAAATTAGTAATCATTTGCTGTAATATATAACGTGTGAATTTTAGTCCTTATAAAACCTCCATGAAACATTCCTTACAACAGATATTCTAGTGCTCCTAGTGTACTCCCATTACCTCAGAAGCTGGAATTTTAGTGATCGTGGCATGCTTAAAATTCTCAGTGCAAGCAAGTTAACCAAGCAGGGTGGTGCAATGATTAAACCATCTGCCTTGTATTCAGGAAATTCAGGGCTCGATCCCAGGGGCGGTTATTCTGACGGGTTTTTCGTAGTTTCCCAAGTCTCCCCAGACCAGGAATGGAGAACAGACAGAGAGAGGGATGGAAACATGGGGAAAACAAAGGTGCTCTATTGCGACCTTGAGCCTTATGGCTAAAATCGACAGATGGCACTATATAACTGGGTCACAATACCTACAGGAAAGTGACTATTTGGACTTCAACAACCATCAGTGGCGGTTACTGAGTCTGTGCATAACAGCACGTACATACCCAGAAAAATAATAAAAATTCTTTTCTTTATTTTAAGCATGTTTTCAATATTATTTGTTACGATTCTCCCTCAGCTTGGGTTTTGGTAGCATACATGAGAATCAGTCTCAACAGCTTGTTACATCGTCATTTTATTCCCTACGAGCATGAATTTATGAATGTGTTTGTTTTTAAGACCAGTAAAAGTCGTGAACTGCATGAGCAATGCAGATCGAAAGGATGTACAAAATGAGAATAGTATGGGCGAATAAAGGCTGGTTCACAATAAACCGGGAACAAGAACCAGAGTGAAAACGAGAAGCAGAGAAAGTGAATATGAAAATTTTTTATTCACAATAAACCGAGAACGTAGACGACTATGCATATCGATATGCATGTCAATAATGATATGTAAAGTCGATATTACGCATTCTGATGTTAGTTGTGTATAATTGACCAATGGCGTTCTCTCATGAGTACAAGGCTGCCAACATAAACACAGGTTAACCAACTTCAAAATTTCAACGGTACTATAAATATGCCTATGCATCTTTATTATCACAACCTATTTTAAGTCTATCATAACGTAAAATAATTAGAGAAGAAACATTTGTAATAGAACAAAAATGAACACAACAGTAGTTATTGAATTGAAGCATGAATATGTAGTGTGTAATACAACCAATACAGTAATAAAATATGATTCACTTACGATCGGTGTTCAAAGATGCAGCTACTGAAAGCCATGTATTCTCCTTCATTTTCTCATCTTTATACGAGGCGCGCTGCTTATCGTAAACGTGAGGATTTTCCTCAACACTCAATATTAGAATCTCATGCTCCATGATGCACAGCACAGAACAAAATAATGCATAGGTTATGTCACGGTCTTCTTGCTACAAAATATACGACGACAAAATAGCTTTCAGATGGCAAGAGAATGAATCTAGTGGGCTGTGATCAGAAACGTGAACTCCAAAGTTGAAACTTGGCCAACTCTCCGTTCCCGATCCCGGGCTCCAGCAAGCTTTTCGTTAATTGTGAATGCTCACATTTAAATGTACACATTTTAACAATTTTACCGTTTTCGTTCCGATTCTCGTTTCCGGTTTATTGTGAACCAGCCTTAACTGGCGCCTTAAAGCAAGTCCACTTTAACTAAAAAAGAAAACCTGTATAAAAACACACTCAAAAGGCTCTTAAGCTACTTCTTGACTCGAGGTTTCGAATTGCTTTTAACTCTTTCAGAAATTGATTAAATTTATTTATTATATTAATTAAAGTCTTTTACAACTATTGGTAATTAAAAAATTATATATAACTTTATCACTGATTCTGCGCTTCTGTTTTAGCTGTTTCTTCTGTAGTCTGAGCTTTCTCTGCATCTCTGCGCGCCCTCCAAGCAAGCATGTAACAGCGTGGATGAATGGGGAAAAAACCACAAAGTCCTATAACAAACCCAAGTTACGAACTTATTAATGTCGATGACACTATTGCAGAGAACAGCAGTACTGTAATTTCACTTTTAAGAAAAGAGTTCGAAATAACTGAAAACTGCAGATAAAG
The DNA here is from genome assembly GCF_040183065.1 of Periplaneta americana. Taxonomy (NCBI): domain Eukaryota; kingdom Metazoa; phylum Arthropoda; class Insecta; order Blattodea; family Blattidae; genus Periplaneta; species Periplaneta americana. The sequence continues at coordinate 102,364,970 of NC_091133.1, read as the reverse complement.
TATTTTAAATACTACTTACAACATCTACGCTAAAGTAATCAAAAGAGTTACTCCCGGATCTCTCTCATTTGATACAAACAATAAAATGCCTTTATGCAGATACAAAATTAATTACTCTACAAACACAGGCACATCAAAAACAAGCAACAGTAATTCATCAAGGACTCAGACAAAGATATAGCTTGTCACCCAGTTTTTTAATGTACAATGTGTCCGCAAACTCACTCCGCAGCAAGGAGAGATGCTCGATCTCCTAGCAGGAGCAACAAAATCATTCACACGTGTTCAGTGTTGACCTTCGAGTGGAGTGAATCCCACCTACCAATATAACTGCAGCCCCTAGCGTATACATCACCGTCTCCTCGCTGCGGAATGAGTTTGCAGATGCACTGTATATATAGATGATTTTATAAAAAAAACTGGATGATGAGGTTACTCCAGGAATAAAGATAACTAAAGATTTTTAAACGTTAATGTTTGCTAAATACAATAATACAGAACAATGAAGAAAGCCTTCAATATTTCGTCCATAAAGATAACTAAAGATTTTTAAACGTTAATGTTTGCTAAATACAATAATACAGAACAATGAAGAAAGCCTTCAATATTTCGTCCATAAAGATAACTAAAGATTTTTAAACGTTAATGTTTGCTAAATACAATAATACAGAACAATGAAGAAAGCCTTCAATATTTCGTCCATGAACTACACCAATTAGAAAAAGAACAGTATAATTTAAAAATGTCAACCAATAAAACTAAAATAATGGCTCTCAGTGGCAAATTTTCTACAGTAGAACGTAGAACACTTTTTAATCAATCTCTGAGGGATTACTTTTTCTTTTCCTTAAATAGGGTTTACATAAAATGGGAAGGAAAGGCTAAAATAACTAGTACTAATGTGTGTTACATACCAAACATTATGACTATTTAATTAGGCTTATATTTATTACTTACAATAAGTTTCATTGTAATATTTTCTAATTATTCTGTAAATGGTGAGGCAAGAATGTTTCTCCGTTTGGTTGAATCCAAACCATACTGAAACTAAGCATTGAAAATTTCTTCTTTCTTCTTCATTATTCTGTTGTTGTTGTTATCTAATGCCGGGCTTTGGCAATGAAGCCATTAGCGTTCTTGCTCTCCAATATTTCTCTGTGGTGGATCCATCAGGTAGAACTTCACAGGTTATGAGATGATCTTCAGTCATTTCTTCTTCTTTGTTGCATAGAGGGCAATTTGGATTTGTGTAAATTCCTATTTTATTCAAGTGTTCGGCCAAATAATCGTGTTCTGTAAGCAGTCTGAATTTTGCTACTGCAGATTTACGTGGGATTTCTGGAATAATTTCTGTTTTTTTTATTAAAATGCTCCATTTTTTATCTTTGGCTTTGGTACATAGTGCTTCATTATTCTTCATAATGAAATAGTTGACAAACCATGCTTTTTTGCCATATGCAACAGTGTTATTTCAGGATTAGCTTCGACATCTCATTATTTTCACTTTCTGTCTGATAATTAATTTCTTCTGTTTAATCACCATTATAACTATGCATAAACAACATAAACTAACAAAAATGACTTGGAAACAGGATCCACACAACTCTCAAGAACAAAGCAACCACTCTGAAAAAGCAATGCAAAGCAAGACCACAAAGAATGACAAATAATAACGCTGCCATGTGGTGCCGCATTACTATTGAGTGAGATGCGCTATCAAATATGCCGGTACTTTTGATTATTGAAAGTCGACATTTCAGGCTTCGTTATCACAAAATCCACTTGAAAAATATTCCTTAAAGGCAGGATTTCCAGGTTTCTTAAAAGCGGAAATTAATTTACATTATTCTTATGGTAATTTGGCTGGGACTTAACAGATTAGTCCACACCTGTGGAGTAACGGTCAGCGCGTCTGGCCGCGAAACCAGGTGGCCCGGGTTCGATTCCCAGTCGGGGCAAGTTACCTGGTTGAGGTTTTTTCCGGGGTTTTCCCTCAACCCAACATGAGCAAATGCTGGGTAACTTTCGGTGCTGGACCCCAGACTCATTTCACCGGCATTATCACCTCCATCTCATTCAGACGTTAAATAACCAAAGATGTTGATAAAGCATCGTAAAATAACCTACCAAAATAAAAAAATTAACAGATTATTCCTTAAAAACGGGAAAGTTAAAACTAGGTTTTACTGTACGTATTCATACAAAAATAATAGTTTGAAAGTACCGGTAAACTCATATAACAGGTGTCACATTTTGATTATCAGTAGTTCACACCTGTGGAGTAACAGTCAGCGCGTCTGGCCGCAAAACCAGGTGGCCCGGGTTCAAATCCCGGTCGGGGCAAGTTACTTGGTTGAGGTTTTTTCCGGGGTTTTCCCTCAACCCAATACGACCAAATGCTGGGTAACTTTCGGTGCTGGACCCCGGACTCATTTCACCGGCATTATCACCTTCATTTCATTCAGACGCTAAATAACCTAGATGTTGATACAACGTCGTAAAATAACCCAATAAAATAAAAAAATTATCAGTATTTAAATCATAATGTATCGGTTTCATGTTTCAGAACAGATAAAGAATCGAATGAACAGTGAAAGAATATCAGTACTGATACAAAAGTATCGATCTAACGAGAAAAGAGATTTCAGATATCCCAGAAAAAGGAGAAGATAAACACAATGTGAAGACGGAACAGGCTTTAATGTCTAAACTATGAAGTGATGATGATGAGGATGATGATGATGATACCAATCGTCTTTACCTAAAAGTTCTTCAACAGGTCTCGATGTCTGGGCTCCTCTACCAAGCCAGTATCGGATCCTCTCAAAATTTAATGCAACCAACTTCTCATTGTGCTGGTTCGTCAGTGGATCATATGTTCCGAGTTGCTCGATAACTTGTCTGTGTTGCTCAAATCTTTTCTGCAAAAAAGTGTATGCATATCAGTCATTTCAAAAACATGCATATAAAATAACATTCCAATTAATCTTAAATATATTTTATTTGTTACTTCCTCCTCTGTCTGTCATTTCCACTCTAATCAAATAAATTGTTTTAACATTTTGAGGAGTTTTTAAATTTCCTTTGCACCTATACTCTTAATGTTTTATGTAGAAGGCAGGCCCTTTCGAATCCTTACAAAATCGCAAGTGATTTTCTGTTTTAATGGTTTTTTTTTTTCAACAGTTTCATAATTTCATACTTCTCGTATAATAAATTCATAACTAACGCAAGTAGAAAGTTATGTTAGTAGGATGAAGCGAGGAAGATGTTCATGAAAAATATATACACACATGGTGTAAACAATATAAACTGCCAAAATTATACAGACTACATCTCGGTCTACTAAACATGATATGTAGTGAAATTTTGTTTTTCTTCTATTTTTGTTTTTATTCCTAAAAATGTCATGTTTTTAAGATTGATGGTAGTTTAATATTTACTGTTCGAGTAAATATGAACTTCCATCCAACATATGCTAACACCAACACAATAGAGAGACATCGAGTACCCTAATTTGTAAACAAGGTTATCACCACAGTTGCAATGTATGTGGTGAACCGAAGTAAATAATAACGATCTACTATCATTTCCAAAAACATTAGACTCACAGATAACATTTTTTTTCTAGGAAACCACAAAAGTGCAGAAAAATTTTATTAGACTTTTTTTGTTCAGTAATATATGCTCTATCACCAATATTTTTTGGCAGTTTATATTGTTTACACCCTGTATAAAAAAATTCTGCGCTGTATCAGAGATCCACCAGTACATAGAATACATCACCCAGTTTCGGGAATGAAACTACAGTTGCGTTGGTTTGAATGTTTTATTTTTGTTTCGGTTTACAAAATATGAAGAGTATGGATCTATGATAACATAAGTAAGTAATTAATGATGGATATGCAATACATTTTCTCTTCATATATAGAGACATTCCGAAATTATTCTCAGCACACAAATTTTTCACTATCTTAGGTGTACTGTATGTGTCTATTATCATTTTAATATTGCAGAAATCGCGAGCCGATTACAAATCAATCAAAGTTTGCACAGGTCTGTAGCTTCTCTCGATGCTGAGATATTACTGAGAGGCCGCGCAGCATGGCTAATTTTATACGCATCTTAGACACCCTCATGCCTGTAGTGAGGGGAGGTGATGTCACTGGGCGTGGTCATGCAAATTACATTAGTTTATGGCCTAACTACTGATGACATTAGCATCTGGCTATGGTTCATATTCTTGTTACAATAAGCATTTGAAATTCTGTCATTATTTGTTGTCCAATTTTCTTTTGAGAAGATTAATTCTTTATGTAGATGAAATTATTGGGGATCACCAATATGGGGCATAATAGATCGACTATTGATCAGATTTTTTATATTCGACAGATATTGGACAAAAATGGAAATATAAGGGCACAATACATCAGTTATTCATAGATTTCAAAAAGGCATATAACTGGGTTAAGAGAGAAGTTTTATATAATATTCTTATTGAATTTTATATTCCCAAGAAACTAGTTCGATTAATTAAAATGTAAAACGTACAGTAGAGTCCATATAGGCCAGTTTCTGTCTGATGCTTTTCCAATTCACTGCAGGTAAAGCAAGAAGATGCACTATCACCTTTACTTTTTAACTTTTCTCTAGAATATGCCATTAGAAAACTCCAGGAAAATAGGGTTTCGAATTGAACAGGTTACATCAGCAGCTTGATTATGCGGATGACATGAATATGTTAGGAGAAAATCCACAAACGATTTAGGGAAAACGTGGGAATTTTACGGGAAGCAACTAAGGAGATAAGTTTGGAAGTAAACCTCGAAAAAACAAGTATATGATTAATATTAAAATGGATTTGAGGGAGATAGGATATGATGGTAGGGACTGGATCTTTCTAAGGATAGGGACCGATAGTGTGCTTGTGTGAGGGCGGCAATGAACTTCCAAGTTCCTTAAAATCCATTTGTAAGTTATGCCTTGCATAATATACAATCAACAGCAGCTTCACAAAAAAAAAAAACCTTATAAATTCGATTTACTCTTCCAAAAGCACCGGAACTACGTCAACGCTAGTTTCATCCAGAATTGTTATGAAGGCGATATTTGGGGCAAGTTGGGTGAAATGCCTTTTGCTGTAATCACATCGTGTCTCTAGAATGGTGTGATATAATTTTAAGGTTATTTTCAATTATTCAAGTACATTTTTCTCCCATGTGTGATATAATGAGATTTCGAAGTTTTACCAAAGTCAAATATTAAGCTTCCAGCAAATGAAAAAACGGTACGTAACTGTATAGGTTATGCACTTACTTCCATTACCACTACATGAAAGAATGGCCTATTTGTACAGCCATGTCTAGCAAATCTGATAATTTTTGGCGTATAACGAAAATATGAGCTTCCTCCACTTGCTGGCACGGGCATATTGAGTTTCAGTAACCTATTTAAAAACACTATATCATCAACAACAATGTTTATCAATTTTACTTATTTCGATTTTTAGTGGTTGGTCAACCTGTGCCGTGCCATGATCGGCCAGGTCTAGCAACCTTATGGTACCAACTTAAAAGTTCAGTTAGGGACAGAACTACTGTATATTAATGTTGAGCGTATATTTGATTGAGGTTCTGGCTAATATCTGTATTTCAGTAATGGAGACGGTCTTGTGTATATCTATTATCAGGCAGTACATCTCAACGATGTGAGAGGAAAAACAATTGTTATACTCATTCTTTTTTCTTGCAGAGTTCACATCAAGAATGCCACTTAATTCCTGTTATCAATGCAAAAATTTCTTCCACTATCTTTATGACCAAATCAGTCATTAATGTAACATTAACCTTCCATCAAAATCCAAGACCTCAGAACATTAAAAGGGTATTCCATGTTACCGTTAAAATCAATTTACCGTTTCTACAGGAAGCAGTCTTCCCTCCCATACGTTTTTATATACGTGTAAGGAAATCCCTATGATTGCGTACAATATCTGTAGAATTAGGATTCTGAATATATAAATTCAAATTGCTGTCAGACTTACATCTAATGAACGGAATGAAATAAGCTATGACCAGTCAACCTACCAATAATAATGCATTAAAACAGACTGTACTACTAAGGGGACAAGTACACAAGTTACACCTACACCGCGTGGGTGAAGGTTCCCCCGATGCTTTAATGCAATACAGGACAGCAAACCAGTAGTAAAGAATCATCTTCATAAGCACCTATTATTATTTACCCACCTATATGTAATGCCGATCTTGTATGAACTTTTTGCAGTTACACGTTTTGTGCATGCATTCATGTCAAAGACCAATGAATAAATTTTTTTTTTTAATATACGTATTGCAAATCCCACTTCATGGATTGTAATACCACAGTCTACTATATACAGTCACGAAGGTTGAGTTTTGAGGGTGCTAGAAACAATAGACTGTAACGGTTCTATTTTGCATTGATTGTAATGAGACGGTATTAGCGATCCTAGTGGTGAGCAACTATCTAATGTTTGCATATTTACTACGTATCGAGCTTCGCGACTGTATATACTACTAGACTGTGGTAATACTCTTTCATGTAGGTCAGGTATGAGCACAAAGATAGAATTCTACTCGCTCACAGGAAGCCATAGCGTACCCATTTAGAGTTTGGATTCACTCCCGGTGCCCAGCCCTGATGTAGGCAATGTATTACTCGTTGCACAAATGACTGCTGATTTCAAGCATTGGTGCTGCATCATGCAATACAATCCATCTCCTACACAATGTTCATGCTTTAGTTTGCCTACTGGCCTCCCACAGTCATTTATGCAACAAGCAATATATGTCTTATACTCTATATGTATATGATTTAGGGTATACGGTAACTAAACTCGAGATATAAGATCACAAAGAGCTCATTTCAAAATTATTTAACCACATAAAAATAACAACTCTGGAAAAATGAGGACAGGATGTCAATAAAGGTAAAATGTAAGATAACGAAGAGGTTTATTACTTTTATTTTGACTAGCTACTTCAAATACAACAGAACATTCACGTAACATAAGAGATGAAAAATATAGAGCATACATAATATATGCTACATGTATCACACTTCAAAATCTGAAGTAATCTACAATCACCCATCAAATTAAAAGGGGTTGTGTAGACCTAGAATTAAAAATTCTTATAAGACGTGAATTTAATGAAGATGAAAGAATGTAATGATATCGAATTTATTTACAACTTTTCATGATAAACTTTTTTAAATGCGACAAGATGTATGAATAATGACAGAACTTGTAAGAGGTGTAACTTAAATAAATAAATTACATTAACTTAGAAAACCACAGTTGGATTTTGGGTCTGGCAACCACGACCAATTTACAACAACCACGTGGCAATACTGAAATTGAAATTATATCCACTGACATCACAAGCACATAAAACATAATGGAATGACATTAAGTAGAAATATAAAATGCTTCCGGAATTTATTTGTGCCATTAACAGTGATATTTACTGAAACTATCTTCTATTGGCTCATTCTCAAAATGGGCTCCGAAGTTGTCATGTTCCACTCAGTCTCTCTCAAACTCTTTGCCGGGCCGGGTACAGATCAACCTGGAGGAAGCATTCACCATAAAAACAAGAAAAACAACTGCATCAAGTATCACAATCTATGATTCAGGCTCCATAAAACTGGCAATCTTCAGAATAGGCAGGATTTACCATCTTGCACCACCTCCACGTGTTTAGTGATAAACTAGGACGCTATGTACAGGCCAGCGAGTATTATTGTACAAAAAATCCAGTCTTTCTCCTAATCAGGACCGTAAAGATTTTGGAAAGTACATCCATCTTTACATATAAAATTTGTACAGACACCCTTGTTTGATTTAGTTCATCTGAGATTAGGGTTGTACTTTATATATGCCTAACAGGTATTTGATTTGTCTACTGCTGCACAGTCTGCATTTGAGCAGGTCCAAAAGCATTCAAGAATGCCTGGTAATTATAGGCACCATTACTACCTGGAACAGCCATTCCCTGAACAGTGCACATCTCTTTGACACTAAGAACAGGTTTGCTTGGCTTGGGGAGATTGCTCGTGGGAGTGGTGCTATTTGTCTTGGGTGGCTGTGAAAACTGCTTGGCCCAACTGTCACCTGTTGGAGGTGGTGGTGGTGGAACACTGAACTTATTCTCTCCACCCATCCTCTGGCCATAGCCATAACTGTTCCCTACTTGTGGCTGGGGAGGCTTTCCAATTGCTGAGAAACGAGATGGCTTATTTCTGTTCGGCATGTCAGGTCCCTTCATCTTTCCTGCAAAGCTGCTACTGTTGTTCTTGCTTTCCCACCTCTTTGGGCCTCCAAATCCATTCTGCTGGCGTCCAAAGCCACGACCTGCAAAATACAGATAATTCCACATAATGTCCAATTAATTTGTCTTTCTGCTAGCCTTGCACAGTTGAATTCCATTTTTTGTCTTGGAGAACCTGTATAGCAGAATTCACTACATTTTGCATGCCTTTCACTGATCAAAGTTACATCACATATGCAGCTGTTCTACATTGATAGTTTCTGCAGGTTACAACCCACATTTCACAGCCAAATAGGACAGTAGGTACAGCCATGACAAACAAATTTACGCTGTGTGTCTTCCCTGATCTTTTCATGTAACATTCGTTTCAATGTGTTGTACCACGTATCTATCGACATTTACATTTAGTTGTAGGTCTCTATCTCTGTTAAGTAAGACATAGTAACCAAAGTGAGATGCTTGTTCAATTACTCTATTATATTAATTAATTGCAATTTCTTTTCTGATGGGGCATTTATCTTTGAAGACAATTGTTTTCTTTAAATATCAGACTTCTATAAATATTTCTCAACAAATACCTAACACATACTTTTATTTTTAGATGGTCATTCATAAAGGTAGATTTTTTAAATGCTAGGCAAGCCAAGTTAAAAATTGATTATTATATGGCAGCATGTGAAAAGTACTTCCGACATTAGTGCAAAAATTATTTTTAATACTGACTTTCAAGGGTTTGTGTCAACTGTTTCCCGCCAGATGTCACACAAAAGTAATTCCAATCAATGAAGTGGTTCAATAGCAGTCCTAATTTTAAAACCAATTACTTTTGGTTACAAAACGTACACAAGTCATATAGTTTCAACAACCACTTTATTGACAATTATACGAAACAAGAACTAAATATAATTTAAAAATAGGAGACAGCCATGTTTAAATCAGGGATCTCTCAGTCTGAAGTCAATGTTTTACCAATGTTCTACCACTAAGCTACAAAATCAGCTGTTTTTCACGTAATAAGTTTCACTATTATAATGAGGTAGATTGCAGTAATGGAGAAGTTGGGGGAATTGTCTCCATATTAACAAGGACAAATGGATGTCTAAAAAGTGAAAGACACGCACACATTAAAAATATTTTGTTTGCAGATTCGCTTCACTTGACCTGCGACCTTATTTCACAAACATCCATGCTCACAAAATATGTCGAGTATAAAAAAAAGTTCGCTAGTGTAAAAGTAAGATTCCAGTAAAATATTCGAGATAAGAAGTCAACCAAACAACTGTCAGAAAAATCAATAAAGATTGTGAATCAAGGACACTTAGTTTATAAGATGAATTACTTTTTACGTTTCATTTATTTGCATGTAATTTGTTATCTTTGTTACAGATGCAATATAGTATATGTACCTTGTAACACTACAATCAGCTCCTGCTGTTAGAGGTGATCTGTAATTTTCTTGACTTCTAAATCTAACATTTTATAGGCAAGCCACAAACAACTTTTGTCAAAAATATTAACTGGTCATGCAGACAGTATTTCTGTAAGCTTGGTACTAAGTAATTTATACTTACGATCACCACGTCCTCCAAATCCATTCCTGCCAGCCATTTCAACCAGTTTTGGATTAACAACTTGGTTAGCCTCTCTCAAAACAGCGACAAGGTCTCTAGCCTGACGACTGTTGCCAGGTGTGAAGAAGGCATATGAGGTCCCTGTCATCTGACAACGTCCTGTGCGTCCAATTCGGTGAATGTAATCTTCAGACGAGTTGGGGTAGTCAAAGTTGATCACAAACTTAATACCATCCACATCTAATACCCATAAGAAAAACCAATATTAAACAGATGTACAGAGAACATGGCTAATATTGCCCAATGTAATGTAGACTCAAATATTGGAGATTTAGAGGAGGGAGAGAAAAAAAAAAAAAAGCAACCAAATTAACTGCGTACTAGATGATATGCATAATGTAAGCATAATCAATAAGCTTTTGAATTATATCATTTGCATGCCAAATTGTAAATTGTTTTGTCATAGATTAAAAAATAAAATAGTAAAACAACCCCAACAATGGATTCTTGGAATCCACCTAGTTTATATTTGAGAAAACAAAACAATGGGCATATTTTTGGGGAGATCTTGCAGAGGTGTGCTTCAAACTACAAAATTCCTTCAAAATTTAATAAAATGAAACCGCGGAATTGGGAGAAAAACTACTATATGAAATAACTATTGGTATTTAATTTGACAACTGTGGATAATAAGTTGGACAAATAAATAATAGCGAAAATACGGCAAACAAAAACTTCAACCTCTATTGAAGTTACTCAATTCTGCTACAAATTTATATTTATCTAAATCCCCACTTGACTCCAGATTTATATGCAAAATACTGTACATGTAACATATAATTTTCTTGTACATTTGCGTAAGTGAAAATCTATGGTAATTATGCCTTGATCAAAGAATGAATTCAACTGTGGGGGTGAGGGGAGTAATATTTTATGTGTGACTATCTCTTCCTACAGACAAGTCACACTTTTTACTACACCTGTAATTTTTTAAAATCACATAGGCAAGCAGCATTTTGTGATACAGTTGTGGTTACTCATGCATAATACTTGACGCGTACTTAAATGAGCACTCTGGAAAAACCCACGTTACCTCGACCACAGCCTTGCCCAATAAATTATAAATTGGTGGTATACCAGGGATCGAACCCGGGTCCACAAGATTGTAAGACTAGTGCTCTAGTCACTGGCCTGCCATGGCAGGTATTTCGTAAACGTATTCTCCATTTCTGTGTTATGTGGGTACCTGCAATGCATTGTAAAAGAAAATTCCTTTACGACAGATAAATAATTGCTTTCAGAAAAGTACGACTTTCAATACATTCTACATAAGAAGAAAATAAGGATTCATTAGCATTGTCTGTTTATTAATTTGTAATAAAATTATATCATATGTATGATGTATTTTCGAAAATTGTTATATTTTTCAGTATTTGCCTTTGCATATATTTCTGAGCCACGATAATTGCTTTCAGGTAAAAAAAATTGTGAAAATTAGTAATATTCACAATAATAAAAAGTTACAGCACACCCCTTTGTCTTGCAATGGTACTTACCACACAATGCCCTCACTGGACACATCAGCCAGTTTTAAGACTACATACAAACCTGTGTGCATGAGAATTATGACTTTTCCTCAAAGAAATATCTCCTGTTTCTTGCAGTTGAACTTGAAGAGGCTAATATGCAAGTACTCTCGCTGATGTTAACTACTCTATTTACACTCTGGAAAAATAACCTCCAGTAGTTATATGCAATCGAATTTATTTAAAATTTTAAAAATTTCTTAGTACTTAAATAAAATAGAACAACACTTTAACGTCAAAGCAATTTTTTAAATCTGTTATGCCAATTACACACTGAAAGAACTAATAGTAAGACAGCAATGTCTCAGAAAATTACGTTTACTCGAAAAAATATTTTCACGTAGGGAGGTTAGAATAAAATGGTTTGTAGCTAACTCACACAGAATTTACAGTAGTTTTGATCAAATCTTCAAATATCTGGAAGTTTCAGGTAAAAACTGGACTAAATATATCATTCTAAAATCACATCCCAATATTTAAGTTGATAGTGTAAATGTTTTCTGAACACGTCCATAAAAGCCTGTAATTTCCATATATTTTTAAAAAACTAGTTGGGTGAGACTCAACAAACCAAATGTGAAACTTGCACTGGAGGTTAAATTCCAATTTCCCAGTTGTACTTTGCTTGCTGTGTCAGGAAGCAGCAATAGATAGTGACTTGTAGGTGCCCATTTGCTTCGTACTCTCTCGGTCTCATCAACTCCCTTTCATTATTCACTGTGGAGCCCATTGTGGGCAGGCCTGCCAACTGTCAACTTGGCCAATGGGGAGACCTTTTTATCAGCAGCACGCAACGCTGCCAACGTCAGCGTGCAACCGGTTCTAAAGTGAGAGTGTGCAGAGGCACTGCCAGATGTTACAGAGTTTCTATCATCTCGCATGTGCCTCTAGAACAAAAGGAACACAAACACATACCAGACTGATTAATAGTGGAAACACACAGGGTGTCCATAAGACATCCTTATTTTCAGAACACGCACCCAAGACAATAATTCTACACACAGAGTCAATTACAAATTCCCATACCAACACAAAAAAAATTAACCAAAATGTAACTTCACCTATTCCGAAAAAAATATGGAGAAAAATTTTTTAAACAAATGAATTCATTGTTCGCTCATACAGATTCTGAATCTTCTCCTTCCTCTCACCAAACCCAAAAAAATAAATTTCTCTAGTACAGCACTAAAAATTCGGAGTGTAAATGCCAAACAAAGTACAAAGGCAAAAGAATAACATTACAAAGAGTCTTCCGATTACGGAAATTCCGACACTGAACATATTCGTGGTACAAAAGTTCCTAAGCTTAAAAAGGAAAAACCACAGAAGGTAATTTCCAATTGCTTCTGTTTCCTGTAGCATTATTTAGTGTAGTGTAATGTTCTGAAATTATGCCTATAGTCTACAGACACCTGTACATGAGACATCCCTTATAAAAAATGTACAAAAATCCCCCATCCCTTATATGCAACACTTTAATTTTCTCTCATATGAATGTCTCATTGCTTGATGGTACCGCCATGTTATAATTTTTCCAACTACAGTGCTTGGATGGTAATCTTCTTAATAAGCTTGTCTCGTATAGATATAGATGTATGGAAATAAGAAAACCTACGATATTCTACCTTCACTTTATCTCACTTTCTTCTTATAGATGCCTCTTCCCCCCATAATGAAGATAATAAAAGTAACTAGAATCTCCAATCCCACAGACTCCTTGGTATACTATTATATGCTACATGTTTCTTCTTCTCTTCTTTCCGTCTCTGGTATTATTTCATTTTTTTTCTTGTGAACACACAACTACTGTATCTCTAATAATGGCCCTGCACCTTATTTCCTACATGCCCTCCATATGCCAGCACTGATATCTCAATTCAACACTTTTCAACAGTAATGCTGTAAATCTTCCTAGCCTCTTCCTTCAGCAACTTTGAGTTGTACCTAAATTCCTTTCTACAATATTAGACCTATCACTCCAAAGGTATCAAAATATGAAACAACATATATTATTGAAATTTTCTTTTGCTCTATTTGTGTGAAGTATAGTTTAAGTTATAACATTCCACTCTTAAAATTCAAAAGAACCTCACGTTTCTTTGCAACAGAATCACACATTAACACACTAACCAATATCACTGAAACAAAGATGGAACTAGGTACTAAATGGCAATAACATACCATTCTACAAAACTGAGAAATCGACATGAATAGAAATTAATAAATACCAATCTTATGATTATTTCAATGCATCCAGAGACAACAAATCATTAATATTCCCTTTAATCATGGTATGATGGTTTCCGAGACCAAAATACTCCGTCATATCAACTCAAGCAACTGAAGCTGAAAGTACGACTTCCATCAAATGCTCCACTCTTATTTAAATTATTATCAACCAGTCTGGACTATCGTACTGCATTTACCTGGTGCCTTACCATTATTACGCCAAGCAAAATACCAAATACTCACGAGCCTCATCAAGTGAGGCAAGGGACACTTATGTTGGGAAGTAAGACTGACCTAGACCACGAGCAGCCACATCCGTGGCCACCAGGATGGGTGACTTTCCATTGCGGAATTCTGAAAAGAAAATGCATGCCAAATTAGAAATTAAAAGGTGGGTTTCAAAGTATATTAACTTTCTCAAACTTTCGCAATAGTGATTAAAAGTTATTACAAATTTACATTCAATTGTGTGAAGGATATTTTTTATATAACGAATTAAATACTTTCCTCATACCTAAACATAATCTGAAAGTTAATTACAATTACTATTTTGTTATCTTTCAAAGACAACTTTCGATATTCACTGAATATTTCGCATGTACACTGATGCGTAAATAGTGAATAAACAATCTGCCCAATTGTTCAGAAGAAGAGTAGAGAGAAAACAAAATATCCCATAAACTACTACTTCAGTAAGGGATGTGCTAAAAAAAAAAAAGCCAATCTCATTTATGACTTAAGCACAATGGAATTCCTAATTCTGATCAAAAGAGAAACTAAAATTTCCCAAAAAGGAAGCAGTACCAATATGTAACATAGCACAGGAAATTAAATAATTAACAAAGAGAGAATTAGGAAATTAAATAATTAACAAAGAGAGAATTCTTAGAAGAAATACGAAAAGCAACAATGTATAATGACCTCAAACCTCTACTGCGCGAGTACAATCTACGCTTGTAACTTCACAAACTTTTCTTTTCCTTCAGATATCAATATCATTTACTGCTGTTCTTTAAAATTTTAACATTCTTTCTGCCATTGCAGACTGCCTAAATGACAAAGAATACTAACACAAATTACATTTCTTGATACAATAGTTCTAGGGTCTATTTGGTAATACACGATAGTATGAGAAAAATTAAGTTATTAGGACTATATAATTTACTGGTTATGTGGGCTTCAGTAGTTGTTTTCTGCCAGGTTCGTGATAAAAACACTGTCCAAAGTACCGTATTTACGCGATTACAACACACCAAAATGTTAGAACTCGGCCCATCAGCTTAAAGAGATATTATTAGTGATATCTACCCCAATTATGCTAACTTCCTAAGAAAGCAGTGAAAGAATGACTGTGGAGTTCCTTTAAGAACTACTTGATTTCTCTATTTCATACCCAAACAGCGCGACCTATATGATTTTAATTTCATATTATCTAATAATAATCCGTTAGTAAATACAGTACACCTAGAACAGTACAAGCAAAATGACACGCGTCATTGGCAATACAATAAGTAAATACCAGTAAGAAACAAATTTATTGAATGAATTTTGGTACAATTTTGTAGTTTCTTTTTTTAATCAAATTATCGCAATTTGATAACAGTGTACACATTATAGTAAACTTACCTCTCAAAACATAATCTCTTTCTTGCTGTGATTTGTCTCCATGCATGCACACAGCTGGGTATCTGCAACAATAAATCAGTATTATAATGTAGCAATACACCAAGGAGCTCCAATGTATAGGGCCTATGTGACAACAGTATGTACTGACCAGCACTCTCATTAACTATTGTTCCTTCACAGAAATTACAACACTGCATTCATACTATAAAAGAAGCAGTGTGACTTCACATAGGAAATAAATACTGCTCATGAAAGAAACAAAATAACACTCACCCACATCTGCGAATATTTCTTGTGATATCTTCAACTTTTCTCTTGGTTTCCACAAAAATTATAGTTTTTCCCTCACGTTCGGAACTGATTTCTTGCAGCAGCGAATTCAGTCTGAACAGAAAAAATAAATTTACCAATTAAATGACCTCCAACGAAGAATTTTAATTTTAACAAGGTATTAGTTTGAACACAACATACTTTCCACTTGCGTTAATATAATAAGGAAAGTGGACTTCATTAAAATAAAATATTAATGTTGTTGTTGTCTTCTAATGCCAGGTGACAAAGTCATTTGACCTCTTGCACTCCAATATTTTTCAAAGATATTATCATGACCAGCCAATGAAGCACATATTTTGAGGTGTTCCGAATCCATTTGTAAAATATTAATGTATATAGATGTTTCAACCATCTAAATTCAAGAATATGTCCTAGCGTTTCTTCATTTAATATGAAGGAAAGTAAGATTCTTACTTGTACTTCATATCATGCTTCCCAGCTTCCATTTGGGGGGGGGGGGGGGAGACTTTGCTATAACAGCTCAGTCAAATAACGTAAAAATACTTACTTTCCAACTTTTTCGTGCTCTTGGCACACATCCACGATTTGCAGGATGTTGTGGTTGGCTGCTGGCTGCAGGGAGCCAATGTTGATCTGAATATAGTCTGTCAGAAACTCCTCTGCCAAGTTACGAACTTCTTTTGGCCAAGTGGCAGACCACATCAATGTCTGTCGATCAGGCTGGAAATAGATGTAACAAGTGAGCATGACAAAGAGTCATTGGTATCATTTTTTTTAATTAATGCTCATTGTAGAAAATTACTAAATTGTAAAACTGTAAAAATTGTAAAATACTGTAAAAATTGTAATTGTAATATTGTAAAATTTTGACTTGTTCCACATCTTAAAGCTTCATTGCTCATATAAGATCTATGGAATATAATAAATGATTGATTGTTTAACAAGGGACTGTAATAATGATTTTGTATAATTCAAATACTGAATCGCAATTCATTTATTTTGAGTAAATGGTAACAAGTTATATACTCATGTGCAAACCTGTTATTCCACTGTTAATCCCAATAATATACACTCAGGGACAAAAAAACTGGACACTTGTTTTATAAAAAGAAAATTACATGTATGCTAGTCACAGTTTTAGTAGGCCATGCAATTTAATATCCATCAATTTGTGGTCATTTCATTACCATGGATTCGTGTAAGCAAGCCATTATTATGAGATATGCCATTTATTTGTAGAAAGTTTCAGTTACTACAGAATTTGTATCTGTGTTTTTCTTCTTTATGTTTAATGTTTTTAAAGAATGCGACCCAAAGATATTGCTGCAGCAGTTCCTCTAAATGATCCACGCAGTGTACGTTACATCGCAAATGTCATGAATATGCCTAGAAGTACCATTCAGGATGCCCTAACACATTTAGAGAGACACAAGAATATACCAGGAAACCAGGTTCGGGTCGTCCACAATGCACAACTCAAAATGAAGACAGGCGCCAGCTATAATGGTAACCCAATGGTTTGTTGGCATGCATGGCCAAAAACAGTTAGAAGAAAGGTGGACTGATATCAGCTAAACCTGCAACTGGTCCCAGATTACTCAGAATGCATCACGTCGAAGATTGAGTTTTGCACAGGATCATAAAGCCAGGAGAAATGAACAGTGGAGCTGTGTTCTGTTTACAGACGAGTCCCATTTCAATCTACGCTCACCTGATGGACGTGAAAGAATTTGGAGAGGGAAACAATTTTCGCAATGCCGTATTTCCGAGAGGTCGCCATTTGGAGATGGTGGAGTGATGGTTTGGGCAGGAGTGTGTATGAATCCTCGTACGGAGTTGGTTTTCATAGATGGCAATCTAAGAGCTTATAGGTACATAAATAAATGTTTGGTCCATATATAGGCAATGGTTTTCTTCTAATACACGACAATGCACGCCCATACGTTGCTCGCGTTACAGAGATTATCGCAAGAAATGGGGATTCGTGTTTTACAATGGTCAGCAAGGAGTCCTGATACGATTCCAATTGAGCACTTGTGGAACACGCTGGCACAGCATATTAGAAAGAGGCAGCCACCACCAGAAAACGTATAGAGTTAAGACAAGCACTTCTTGAAGCACGGGAAGACATTGCTCAAGAAGCCATTTCTAACCTGATTAAGGCATGACAAGTAGTATGGATGCAGTTATCCAATGCTGAGGGAGTAACACACGTTACTAAAAATGTGATTTCAATGTTACAAGCACGAAACATCTGAGCCACAGCTAAAAAATGTTACTGGTTTTTTTCTAATAGTGTATTTATGATTAATTACACGATCCTTTGTTTCAAATGTCCTTTTCTATCACTTAAAAACCATTACATTTCATAACCTACTAGATCTTTTATTTACAATTTCTGACATAAAAGAAGTGCCCTTGAACACTAAGAGTCCGGTTTTTTTTTTTTTTATCCCTGAGTGTATAAGTTTAACCAACCTTAAGATTTTCTTCCACATATCAAAACCTATCAATGTGAAAATGGAAATTGTAATCCTATACAATATTCACTTGACACATTTTAGTTTGGGCAAGTAATTTTACAATGTCAGAAATGGGCTGTTAAGAGAAAATTCGAATCAATGCACAGTAAAGGTCTAATAGTTACGGAATAAGCTTCAAAATAAGAGCAATATAAATCTATCCAAAGTTCATTTTTGTTCCCATTAGTTTAAGTCTCCAATAATATACATTCTCCTGTACAATTGTTTTTGACCTTAAATAACACATCTCAATGTAAAGTTGATGTATATCATACGTCCTTACCCTTATCTGTTCAAGTATCTTGCGAATCTGAGGTTCAAAACCCATATCAAGCATTCTATCAGCTTCATCCAGTACCAAATATGTGCATCGACGAAGATTGGTGATACCACGTTCCAAGAAATCAATCAGGCGACCAGGTGTAGCAATAACAATTTCAACACCACGCTCCAAATCACGAGCCTGTAAAGTATACAATTATTTTTATCCATGTTCTGCCATAGCACAAAGACAATACAGCAATAAAGACTAAGAAAAGTTCGAACTCAATCTTTTTTCATAATAAAAATTAAGTATTTGAATGAAAACCTAATGAATATATAACTGATACACTAATTATTGAACCAATACAATGACGTGATGTAATTTACTTTCACACAAAACACGTATCTTCACACTTTTCGTACCTGAGGTCCCTTGGGGGCACCCCCAAATATGCAGGTGTTGCGAACATATGTGGAGGAACCAAAGTCCTGGGCAACACTTTGTATTTGCTGTGCCAGCTCTCTTGTGGGAGCGAGAATCAATGCGATAGGACCATCTCCCCTAGTTAGGCGTTCTTGATTGTTGATATGGACAGTAGCTGGCAAAACATACTGCAATAATACACAAACCAATAACTAAGTGTCACGAACTAGTGAAGTAAATTTTGATATAAAAGTAAGCTAAATTTACTCTTGTGCAAGTATAAATTATCCAATGGTGTTTTATTCAGGAAGAGGAACAGACTGCACTTCTTCACTGCCGATGAAATAAAACTAATTTTTGTACAGGAAAGTTTAGAAGAAAAACGACATTTATTCATTGAGACCATTAAAAATTAATAAATGCAGTCAGTTTAGTCAATATAACAGTTTGTAATGCTTCCAACAGTCAGATTCCAGAATATCAGAATACAGCAATTCAGTGTTCGGCTTTCTACATCTTATAAGCCACGAAAAAAAGTCAAATCAAAATCTATGCAAGATTTTTACTTTGAGGCACATGTGAACTAAGAATACAAAACTCAGAAAATTAAGTATACTTCACATGTCAGACTATTCTTAATAACAAAGTCAAATTTTCATCTACTGTTAAGTCTTATTGTCCGCGAAACTTATCTGGACAGTTAAAAAGTGAGATGCGCGAGAGATAGAGAGGTCACTTCTAGCAAAAGTGAGGAAGGAGAGGGAATGACGGTCTACGAGACTGGTAAAATAGTGTGACTGAAGAGTTCGTTGTACTTACAGTTGTGTATTATTATTATTATTATTATTATGTTACGATATATTTATTAATAATATACTATGTTATAATAGGACATTCAATTTTTAACAAATTTTAACGTGTGTTTCATTTTGTACAATAAAAATGCTTTTGTCATTATTATACTTGCACAATAATTACATACTCGTGTGTATATATATCGTCAACAGTTATTTGTATGTTAGTAATGTAATGAAATATATGTAATTTTATTTTAAAGTTTAAGGGGGAGGGGGGTTCAAATTCAGTAACCTCCCCTTGTGTACGCCCCTGTAACAGACCTGTAGCTCTTCTACTTGAAAGACTTTAAACTGTATGTACAACTGCTGCAGCGATAGTCAGGTAGCTAGCAGATAGTTACGGGGCAGTGAGAAAGCACTAGGGAACTCAGCTGCCTAGGTAAGTTGCGCAGACAGTACTCACAAAACCTTCAAAACAGAATACTAACATAATGTACATCACAAACCAAACTTACTGCTAATGTTTTCCCTGAGCCAGTCTGTGCAATCCCAACCATATCTCGACCACTCATGGCTATGGGCCAGCCTTGTGCCTGGATGGAAGTGGGCTCATTAAATCCGGATTTCCTGAAATATCAGAAACAAAAAGTATAGCATGTACTAAATGGTAGCTGTCAGATTTCTCACCAAAAGGAAAGGGTTCTAATTACAAAGAGTAAGAGTGAACAAAGCAACTTTAGAACACATTCCATCATGTCACCAATTCGAATTATTTATTAAAGACAAGTAATCAAGTAAATGTCCAACTTTGTCCCAAATATCAATATAAAATTAGATCTATACTATGAAGGGGAAAAGGAACTGGCCATCCTAACCTATTATCTCCTGGCCTAGTTGCCTATGATTGATGCCTTAGTGGTATCACATATGAGGTTCAGACCTGTCTTGGGACAGTTGACTGAACAACTACAGGTGAGAACAGTCTTATGTGCCGAACAGAGAGCTGAAAGTCGTCTAAAATTCAATTTGACAACTGAACTTAATTCAGACGTTAGTAATTATAAATAGAAAGGGCAGATGGCTCTACAATTCCAAAGATTCTTTCTTATGCATAACAGCAGACCATCACAAAATTACAAATTTCTATCCATGCGGGTAACCAAAAGACACACTACTTATTGTTGCTTGATGTGATCAAAATTGTGCTGCAGGTGAAAAAAGGTAAAATTCCTGTTCTTTATACACTAAAGAAAATAAGATAAAATATCTTAATATGAATAAGTTTCTGGAAGCAAATGTAAAACCGATCTCAAAAGTGTTTTATTAATATTAGGTCAAAAATAAAATTTAGATGTTGCAAGACTAAACCACTATGGGCATTTAAAAAAATTGTGACCATAGTTTACAGTTCCTAATGTTATTTAAAAAGTTGTTTTCTAATGCCAGGCGTTTGATAATAAAGTCATTTGACCTCTTGCACTCCAATATTTTTCAGATATTATCATGGCCAGCCACTGAAGCACAGATTTTGAGGTGTTCCGAATCCATTTCTTGGTTTGAGTTGCACAATGGACAGTTAGAGGACTGATATATTCCAGTTCTATGCAGGTGTTTGGCCAAACAATCATGGCCTGTTGCCAATCTTTGCCAATCTAAATGCAGCTACAGACGATTTTCGTGGTAAATCGGGAATTAACTGTGGATTTTGATGCAGAGAGTTCCATTTTTTCTCTTGGGATTGAGTTACCGTATCAAATTTTGTTTGCTGAAGTCTAAGTATGTAGATTTAATAAATCTCTTCACACAAATTACCATTTTTTTTTTTTACTAATGGCGGGTACTTGATTATTCAGTCATCCACCCATATGAAGCCAGTTGTGTAGAATAGACTAATTTACCGACAGTCATTACCCAGGGTGCACCATACACTACACATGCGATGAGATGAGATGGAGATTTGTTGGAATGCCACAGGGGAACCGAGCTCTTGGAGAAAATCCATGTTACCTGGGCCACAGGCTTGCCAACTCGTTATAAATCGGGGGCATACCGGGAATCGAACCAGGATCCATAGCATTATAAGTCCAGCACTCTAGCCACTAGACCACCGTGGTGACACAATTACTAAATAACACAGAGAAAAAATGACTCACCTGATTTCTTTCATCACATAATCAGGAAAATTACTTTCTTCAAAACACAGAATAGGATTTGGCATGTTGTTCCCTTTATAAGTAATTTGGTTTCTGACACGATAGTTGTCAACATCATAATGAGATCTGAAAAGGACATACAACAGAATGTTATAATACAAGCCAACATCAACAATCAAAACAGCAAAAGCAAGACTACTGCAACTGATTATCTGCCACATAAGATTATATTTAATATGAAAATATTAGTCAAATTAATGCCGTCAAAAAAATAAAATCTAAGATCTATATTCCAAGTGACTCATAACACTTCAATACAATAATATGAGATTCTGACCTGGTTGACACATTTTCATGTGGCACATAGAAGTTCTTTGAAAAAGGTCGAAGGCTATGCATTTCCCACTGGGGTTTGATGAGTGCTCCACCAGGTTGTTTTCCCTTTAGACTCCCAGGACCACTTCCCCTGCGGTCCATAGCACCTTTGCGATCTCCTCCAAAACCATTCCTTCCAGGGTTACTACCAAAACCATTTCTCCCTTGACTTCCACCAAATCCAGGTTTGCTATTGTTGCCACCAAAGCCATTTCGTCCATTGCTTCCCCCACTGAATCCGTTCCTTCCACCATTACCAGAGAACCTGTTATTTCCACGGAATGCCCTAAAATTAAATTAAAAATTAATACATTACACACATCGAATTTTAAAACATTCTCCAGTTTATTTTTTCTGTTTGTGAGTTTATTACATCTGATATGTAATATATCTTTCACAGAATATCACAACATTCTACAATACTCAGCCTGCTGAAAGCAACAAAGCAACCATAAATAAACATAATCTCTGACAAAATAAAGTGGAATTTGGATTGCAATGAATTAACACTATTGGACTGCTATTGATTTTACAGGAGCTTCACAAATACCCCAAAATCACAGAACAAAAACATTACTACACTAACAATGAGCATGAAATTTCATAGATTAAATAGCAATATCCAATGGAAACTCATTTAATAAGTAACACATAATCACTAATAGCAAGTACGATCATTATACACAGAATATTCAATAATTCAATTTGATAACTGGAAAGATTAGTTGGGGAGCCAAGGTGAACAATTTTTGTCAGGCGCAGTATGAGGCTGGCAACACGGTCGGTATCTTGCTACATAACCAAGTTGTCAGCAATCAATACTTGTGCTGCTGGACACTGTTGCAATCATCAGTTTGGTAAGCTTGTCTGTATAAGCAGTAGTCCTATCTTGCTACCACTATGCCTGAATTGTGACATATACATCCACTTTCTACAGAAAACTCTACCTCTCTTACATGAGGATGTGCTTATGGCAGTGAGACGTGTGGTACAAGTTAAGTGGTCTTCCAGCACAAAAAAATTTACTCTTAAGCAAATCCCGAGTTTTACATTCTAAAAACTTTAATTGTTTATACACTGATATAATTCACGCACGCATTATTCCAGAAACCACTGGTGAGAAATATGTATCGTACATGGCATCAATTCCTTAAAGGTGCATTACAACATTTGTATGGAACTGCGTAAGACTTTTATATCATGCAGATCTGTTTCATACAAAATAAGTGACGAGTGTTTTTACACTGGAACATATATAAACATTGTGTTAAGACATTTTCAATGAAAAAACTTTATTCGTCTATGCAGCTGCTGCATGTGCTGTTATTGTGGAAAAAATGGTAGGTGGCTGGGTGGAACAAACAGACATAATATAGTACAAAAAGTTTTCTGCTGAAAGGAAATTCATTTGGGGTATACAACCAATCAATATTAAAGAAATCAATTTACTGAAGACAGTTTTTGTCACAACTTCCCCGATCTCTACATTAAAAATTAAAAAAATTTTCACGCAAAGTATCTTTAGGCATGTTTCTGTCCCTGAAATCCGTATTCAAAGGATCCCAGAGACATCTTCACACTCATTTCTTCAATTAAAGGTCTGTTAACTATCCCTCCATCTTTGTTCACATGCTGCATGAAAACGTGTCCACATGTTCAAGTTGCATTACATGAGTTATCGGCTGCATAGTGATGCACGGAACTTGTTCTATAACTGTATAGAACTCTCTATTGTATGATACACACATACGTACGTACTTACTTACAAATGGGTTTTAAGGAACCCTCAGGTTCATTGCCGCCCTCACATAAGCCTGTCATCGCAAGATTAATCCAGTTCCTATCATATCCCACCTCCCTCAAATCCATTTTAATATTACCCTCCAATCTACGTCTCGGCCTCCTCAAAGGTCTTATTCCCTCTGGTCTCTCAACTAACACTCTATATGCATTTCTGGATTCGCCCATACGTGCTACATGCCCTGCCCATCTCAAACGTCTGGATTTAATGTTCCTAATTATGTCAGGTGAAGAATACAATGTGTGCAGTTCTGCATTGTGTAACTTTCTCCATTCTCCTGTAACTTCATCCCTCTTAGCCCAAAATATTTTCCTAAGAACCTTATTCTCAAACACCCTTAATCTCTGTTCCTCTCTCAAAGTGAGAGTCCAAGTTTCACAACCATACAGAACAACCGGTATTATAACTGTTTTATAAATTCTAACTTTCAGATTTTTTAACAGACTAGATGGCAAAAGCTTCTCAACCGAATAATAACAGGCATTTCCCATATTTATTCTGCGTTTAATTTCCTCCCAAGTGTCATTTATATTTATTACAGTTGCTCCAAGATATTTGAATTTTTCAACCTCTTCGAAGGATAAATCTCCAATTTTTATAATACGAAATATTTATTTTCAGTCAATGACTTTACTTTCTATAAAGTAATTTCTGGAAAGTAAAGTCATTGACTGAAAAATAAATATTTCGTATTATATATCATAGACTTTTCTGAAAATTAATCAAAATGAATTGCAAAATATCCAATTTTTATGTTTCCATTTCGTACAATATTCTGGTCACGAGACATAATCATATACTTTGTCTTTTCGGGATTTACTTCCAAACCTATCACTTTACTTGCTTCATGTAAAATTCCCATGTTTTCCTTAAGCGTTTCTGAATTTTCTCCTAATATATTCACGTCATCCGCATAGACAAGAAGCTGATGTAACCCGTTCAATTCCAAACCCTGTCAGTTATCCTGAACTTTCCTAATGGCATATTCTAGAGCGAAGTTAAAAAGTAAAGGTGAACGTGCACCTCCTAGCTTTAGCCCACAGTGAATTGGAAAAGCATCAGATAGAAATTGGCCTATACGGACTCTGCTGTAAGTTTCACTGAGACACATTTTAATTAATCGAACTAGTTTCTTGGGAATACCAAATTCAATAAGAATATTATATAAAACTTCTCCTTAACAGAGTCATATGCCTTTTTAAATCTATGAATAACTGATGTACTGTACCCTTATACTCCCATTTTTTCTCCAATATTCTGTCGAGTACAAAAAATCTGATCAATAGTTGATCTATTACGCCTGACAGCACACTGATGATCCCCAATAATTTCATCTACGTATGGAGTTAATCTTCTCAAAATAATATTGGACAAAATTTTGTACGTCAACAAAAGTGATATTCCTAGATACATAAGTACATGGGCTATGTCCTGTATCATGTAGAACATGTTTGGAACACTAGTTCTTTACAAAATGTTCCCAATGAAAACGCATATTTATAGCTCTACAATCGATCTCAAACTTATTGCAAATAAAAGCAATAGACACACGCTCTAGATTCTATAGTTTACGTAAAATTTGATTTGTACAAATTCAGATCGAATTTGATTACGGACCATAGTTTGTGTTAGGTGAAAGCGCATTCATAGTATTAAATAAACAGGCTTAATTAGAGACTTCAGTCATCGATTGCGGAACCATCTGGGCATAAAAACTGACGGACCATAGTTTGTGTTAAGGTACGTACACGCTGGAGCGACGATAAACGATAAAAGCAGCAGCGATGCTATATCAGAGAGAATTGAAGCATGCATTGTTATTGAGGTGTGCATATTGGAGTAACGATAAAAGCGAAGATACACGAAAAAGAAAAGTTCCATTTTCTTCGCTCTTGTCGTTCATATGATCTCTGATTAAGATAATATTAATCTGTATAATTACCGGTGGTTATCAATATATCCGAATATTAATAGATTTATTATTATTTTGGCATATTAAATTAATTATTGTAGATAATGGCAAATTGATCAGTTGTGTATTTATTCGTCATATGTTACGTGATCACAAGAACCAATCACAACACAACGAATTTATACTATCTTTGGGATGAGAAACGGGTTTAATTTTGTACGTATTTAAGTTATATTAACCGTGAACTTAGCAGCTGATATTTCCTACAATCTTCTTTCATTAAGTGGATGCATAGAATATATTTTACTGATAAATCAAAATGTTCGCTTCCCGCGTCCTCGTTGCTCCGATATGAACACATGATTCTTTGATAAATACCAAAGCGTCGCTAGGTAGTTTCTTTTATCGTTTATCGTTGCTCCAACGTGTACGTACCCTCAGGTGAAAGCGCATTCATAGTATTAAATAAACAGGATTAATTAGAGACTTCAGTCATCGATTGTGGAGCCATCTGGGCATAAAAACTGACGCGCATGAAACATACACCCATACAGAATTTGTCGCCAGAGATCTCCGCAGTAAAGTGCTCCACGCAAATTGCTAGCAAGCGCCGTCGCGCACGACGCAGGTTGGCTTATCGATTTCTGCAAATTCAGATGGTATCTGAATAATTGTACAATCTAGCGTATGCGCATTACGTCTAAACAGGTTATCACAACACGGAGTAACCGTGGCCAACTAGACAATAACCAATCAGTAGGGGTGTGATTTTTTTTTTTTTTGATATTAAAACGATACATGCTAGATGTGTTAAAAACTTAATTTTATGCATGAAAAATGCAGGGAACAGTGCAAGCAGACAAGGGTTATTTCTCCTTCCTGCAACAACTGCCTTCGTGAGATCGAAAAGGCAGTGCCGTCATCCTCCCATAATCGAATGAAATTGAATTACAAATTTAATTAATGATACAAACAATATTCTGTTAGTTTCAAAGAGATTATTTCAATAATAATTTTTTATTATTTAAATTTCTTCAGGGTGCGAAATATGCTTGAAATTGGTCGTTTTTTTTTACGAAATATTAATCGAAATCAAGATAAAATAATCACACCCTACCTATCAGCTATAAAATTTATACTAATCTATTAATCTATTCTAAAACCATTTCGAGATTAGTAGTTTCGCGCACGATATAAATATCGCACAAGAACTCACGTAAATACATGACGTATCATCACTACTAAAAATCACCGACTGGAATTTTTCTGAGCTTATCACACCTAAGCGAGGGAAGAGAAAGGTGCATGAATATGCCGCTACATTCCCATAATACACACGTTACTTATGGTGCAACGAAGCTGTTTTTTTTTTTTCTAAAACGCACTGCCATCGTAATGTAAAGCAGTTGCTGACGATGTTGTGAAAACCTTCCAGTAACTTACATTCATTAATATTCGTCTTTGATTATACATATTAATCTGTAAGTTCTCCTTTGAAATGAGCGAATCACGCTGTTGAAACTTTGATCTTGATCCAGCAAGAGTCCGGAAGTTTTTTCTTGGGACTGTACAAGTTTGTACAAATAAAATACACGTGCAAATGTTATGACTAAAAAGTTTCGTTTCGAGCAACTGAAGATCATGCCTGAAAACAGATGTTTACTTAAATAAATCTACCTCAAGCTTTTAATATGAAATACTCGACACCGCACAACTAATAAAAAAGGAGAGGGGTAAAGATGTTAGAAACGTAGCGTGAAGCTCCATATACACGTAATTTTTGGCTTTGACGGTCTCAGGGCTGCTCATCCGTACAGAGCACTACATACACGTAGGTAAGGGCATTACATGAAGTCAGCCTGCTAAAAATCTTAGTCGTTTCTTCATTTAGTCGTAGTTTGGATTGATTTGCAGTATTGTGCGTATAAATCACACATATTATGTTCTAGATTTCTTTCAGATTTTATAGCCGCGTATATTGTAATGAAATGGAACTAAATTGTATTAGGTATCTCACTAATTACTTCTAGTGTCTGTACAAAATATGAGGCATTGTGTGATACAAGTACAGAATACTGTACAATTCTGATTTCCTATTTGTACTCTTGATGAAGCATACAGTATGAATTTTGTGATACGCACAGGACATCCGCTTTCGTGGCTAACGATCCGCTTTAGTGTGACATCAACTGACCTGATTACGTGGCAGGCTACGGCGCTACGTCACATTCTTAGTCATAACAGGTAAACATTGAACAAGTTTATATATAAATCCATGTTTAACATGAGTTTAATATAGCCATTGCTTTGTTATTATTGAATTTTGAACATGTATTTATATTAGACGATTGTCAAGATGGCCAAGACTAGACCATGATAATCATGTAACTTCGATTCGCGCCGTAGCCTGACCTTGTTAGTCATGGCCTGATTACTCACCAGGGTTGTCAGATTAGGCGATTTATAGCAATTTAGGTTACGAAAGAGAGGCAATCTGCGAGTAATAAAATTGACAAGTCGCAGAGTCGCCCTTTAGGCTATCTCAAAAATCAAAAGGGCGAAATTAGGCTACATTTGATTTCCTTTTACATGTTTACAATGTATTATACATAAGTTTTCAGACCATTTTTAAACCGGAAGTCACTGTTGTTCATTGTTGGCAGTATCTTTGCGACATGCTTCGGATTCTCTTCATCTCTGTAGTAAAATATCTTGCATTGTGACGTCAATGTCGTAAGGCCGCAAAATACGTCATTATTGTTAGCGGTTCGTTTTACATATTTTATTATAATAGTCGTGCTAACTGATAATATTAATGGAACAATGGGAGAACACTGTAAATATGAGAAAATATCGCAAAGTCTGGGAGAATTTTCTTGAACTTAAAAGTTAAAGGTTGTCGTGTATAATTGTGTGGGAGTTATTAATGACAAAACAGTTTTATGGGATTATCCCAATTGGACTGCATTCAATTCCAAATCCGAAAAATTAAAGACGATACTACGAAACTACTTATTCCTAAATAAACAACCTCTCGGATTACAATTAAGGCAGCCTTAGGTTACATGCAATTCGCAAATGGGAGACTATTAATAGTACTGATCACAATCTGTCAACCCTGTTACACGACGGCAGCATTCGAGGCCATTAGCTGACGTGTTGACAATTAAGATTGTGAAACCTTTTATGTGCTCATGCGAACAAGATAACATAATTTCTCACCAGAGGTCTCCGCAATAGTTCTTTAAGGTACACGTAAAATCAATCAAATTTAAAGCGTAAATGCAGTAAGATTTTGAGCCGTCTGAAAATGATTGCAAGTTTGTTCATGTAATTAAACTCAACGCATGCGCTTTACTTTTATAAAGGTAGTGTATTCGACACTGCATAATCGTGGTCGAAAGGTCAACTTAAGCATGAGGGGATATGACATCGATTACGAAGCTAACGTTAAGTGCTCATGCGTATGCGACTACTGTCGGTGACTCATGAGAAGACGAGCGCGGAGCGAGGAAAATGGGTAGTTGATAATGTTACGAAAATAGTGCAATACTTGCACTACTTACTAGTAGTACAAATATTACGCGTGTCGTCGTAACGTTATCTATTAACCACCCTTTTTCCTCACTCCGCGCTAGTCTTCTCCCGAGTCACCGACTGTAGGTAAACTTCAGCATGAGGGGACGAAATCGATTGCAAAGCTAACGAACGGTAAGTGCTCATGCGTATGCAACTACAGAGTTATCACTAGATGTCACCGCAATATTTCGCGCATGTTGGATGAAGTGGTGGTGGTGGTACATAGATCACAAGCGATCCCTGATGATCCACACTGAAATACATGGCTGTTGGTTGCCAGCCTTTCTTTAAAGCTCGAATTGTCTCGATTATCTTCCTCCATTGGGATGGCAGAAGATAACTATTATGCGTCAAACAGGAGGAACTTCTCTAGAGGATTCCACGTTAAGAAAAAAGCAATGGTCTTACGGGCCTTGCCTAATACACTGTTGCCGCAAGATACCTGCGTTACAAGAGTGTCTCACTCTCTTCCTAACATATACAGTGATCTCACAAGTTCATCACATAAGATAGACACGTCGAATTTGCCCAAATGATAAAAAAAACTAGGGTATTAATGCCATAATGATTCATGAAAAAAAACTTAGGACATTTACGCCATTAACCAACTTTTAGGCACCTGAAGTAGGCTATAACGATGCAAATAATTAGTGAATATGAAGTATTATGCTATATAGTGACAAAGGCGGTAAAAAAAAATATGGTTAGGAACTTCATTTTATTATGTCTTAAATAATGAATAAATTTATTAATAATAAAACAGAAATAGACTTTTTTTTCTCTAAAACCTTACAATAACTCATAATGGGGGAAAATAGGTATTACGCACCATAAAGCCCATTACAAATGTAACATTTTATGCAAAACGTGAAGCTATTTCAGCAGTGTTAGTTTATTCCTGCAGAAAAAATAGGCATTTCGCCTAAAATCCTAGGTCTAATTATAGCATATTACATGCCGTAGACATATATTTCTAAACATCGCAGACAATGTTGTACGTGTTTTAACTGTACTTGTATGTTCACAGCAGGGTGGTTTGGCAAGAAAGCGGAAGGCTATTTCACCTATTTAGCTATTACCCCGTTATTCGCAAATTAAATATATGGTAATTTTAGAGGTCCCTAAAAATATTTTAGCACATGAAATCGCTCTAGTTTTCAATGAATTAAAGAGAACTAACTTAATTCCCAATTGAACACTAGAGCAGCAGAAGTGAGTAATGAAGATGGGGAGGGGGGGGGGGGGAAGGAAACCACATCTTTGTTCTTTTGCGAACAAGGTTTCCAGTTTTACCTCTGAATTACCTTCACTTTCCTTTTATATTTTTCTTTACCCCCTCAGTTTGTCTTAACTGACAGTGTTAAGAAAATATTTTTTGCGCGTAATTAAGTTGGTACATTTTTTGGATCACGATTATGCTCCGTGAAAACTTTCCTCGCCTCCAAATACAATTATACTCTGTTAATGAGTAATAATTAACGAGAAAAAGTTAAAAAAAAAAATAATAATAAAGTTAGCCCACATGTAAAAATAACAATTTAAAATATGGATCACAACTGTGATCTACGCAACTACTGCAGGGTTAATAAGTCTGAAAATTTACATATTTTGCCTGTCATGTATGAGGAACTTGCAATATTTATGAAAAGTGACATAGGCTATTCACAAATTTGTCGTAACTGACAAATGTCATATGTCACATCTGTACAGTTTCATTAAATAAGCTCCAGACCATGCATAGAAAACAAATGTCAATATTATAAACAAAAATCATTATTCATGTTATGAAAAGCTTTCAGTAACAAAGCATCACAAAAGAACTAGTCATAGCACTTACGTCATCATCATAAAAATGGCTGCTACGTCAATGCTGCAGAAGATAATCAATACTTCCAAGTATTTCCAGAAATATTACGTACTGTATATGCCAAAATTGATAAATAGTTGGGATGCCAAATAGTGTAATTGTGTTCTATAGCTGAGTAATTTGGGCTGCGTTCCAAATATTCTAAAATTCGAATTTACCACAAAGGAAAGAAATAGTCACTATAATCTGGAGAGATATCACTATCCGCCATTGTATGCACGATCTTGACATATACACATTTCTGTGGTTAATAATATTCACAAACCTAAAATGCATAAATTCACATATTACTTACATTGTTAGTTGTTGTTCTCTAACGTCTTCCTTTTTTGTAAAAGTAGAAATAACAATAGGTTCGAATGAGCCTATCAGCCTGAAATAAAGTACAATACATATAAAATAATATACTACATAAATACGTGAAAGAATTTGATACTAATTATTTAGATCTCATCTTCATAGAATCTAGATTCAAAAACGGTAACTAGACTTTCATAATACTCAATAAATACATCAATAATGTCACTTGAAAACGGAGACAATATTTTGCTTCCTACCTTCACGATGCAAAATGGCGAAGAGAGAGAAAGGCAGAGGAAGGAAGAAAATCGAAACAGACACTCCACACAAGATGGCGATGATTTTAATGCTGTACTGTTCTCTACATTGAAAGATGGCCAACCGCGCATACACATTTCTTCTATATTATTATTTACATTGAAACAAGAAAGTTACATGCAATGTGCAAACCAAATGATTAATAAAACTCTTAAACGTAAAAATAATGGAAGAAATTCGGTATGGTTATTAGAGTTGGAATCTTGAATTATTACGCTTGAATGCATGAAGTAGAAATTCTTATGGAATGGATTTTTCTATAGATTTCATACATTTATAGCAGCACATTTGTTGTAGATTTAAACGATGTCATTTCTATCTTATTTATTACTAGATATTAATATAAAATATGAATTAATTAAGCTGAAAGTATTACATAAACTGTATGTATATATACATACCGGTAGGTATAAAAATGTACCGGTAATAAAAATTTTTCAATAAAACATTTAAATGATAAAATAAAATAAAAACCAGCCAAAATAAAATTTCAACAAATTAAATTATTAATAATATTCACAAAATAAAAATTATTGGATGTCAGTGGCCCCCTCTGGTCATGGCCTTGATGTAAGCTAAAACATACTATAGGAATTACACATCAAACTTTTATGGTGTATCAGAGAAACTGAGATTCTGTTCAGTGAAACGTTCTCCCCACATTTGTCTCCACCAACGATGAGCTCGCTGGAGTTAATGCAGTTAGAGAAGTATTCCCAGACACTTATTTCATTTTAGTCAGAATAAAATAAAAACCAGTCAAAATATAATTTTAACAAACTAAATTATTATAATATTCACAAAATAAAAATTATTTCAAATACCTGGTCCTCTCATACTACGATATAAAATTAATTACAGAAAAACATTTCTGTTGTGGTAGTAGTAGTAGTAGTAGTAGTAGTAGTAGTAGTAGTAGTAGCAGCAATAATAATAATAATAATAATAATAATAATAATAATAATAATAATAATAATAATAATAATATAATAAAGTTGCAAATGGATAAGTGAATATGACCATAAACCTTTTTCTTTTGTACAAAAGTTCTTACTCCCTTTGTTTTCAAGCAGGCAGATGATGTTGATTTTACTCACTTAAGAATGCAAGCTGTTCTTATAGTATTATCACCCATTAGTATGAGAGAAAGCGACAAATAATGATAATAATAATAATAATAATAATAATAATAATAATAATAATAATAATAGTCTTTATTAAACCTAAGTGTACAAATTTCAGCCATTTTTATTAGCGAGAGAAACAATGTAGAAGCAAGTTCATAACTATGCTTCTTAAAATTAAACATTACGGTATCAAACAATTGATGCATGTTATTCATCCTTTAATTTCAGGTAACTTTTTTGCTTCAAATGAATACTGTTTTAATTCTGTCTTCCTATTATACTTCACTGCTTGATTTCAGGGGAAATCCTGCATCCTGCAATATTTTAGATTCAGATATACAGAGATCTGATGTACTATTACAAACAGGCCCTACCGGTAGTGGAAGGCTTCATGTTTCCAGGAGTCAAAAAGAAAAAGAACGAAATCCAGATAGGATTTGCCTTGACAGGTACTATATTCTTCATGTATCTAACATAATATGTACAATTTTTTTAAGTGTTTATACACTTTTTCGACAACAATTCTTGCAGCAATCATTCATGTGTAGGATATTTATGTTGTATTTCCCTTGTTCCTTATGTTCACTGTCCAGTAGGCCTACTCCAGAAATAAAGAGAAAATAATTTATTGTTCACTTTCTTAATTATTGCTACAAGTAACAGTAATTTTTTTAAATAAATATTTCACATGTTAAAACCAAAACATTACTATAACGTATATGGAAGAAATTATGTAATTAAAATATTTAGCTTTCACTTTTTACATTGGAAATTAAAAGCACATCGGTATGTAACCCAATAGGAAATGCACACATGTGCAAATAGGCATTAAGAGGTATAAAGAAATTTTATTGCAATAACTGAAATAAATCTGTCTGATGCTTTTCCAATTAACTGTGGGCTAAAGTAAGGAGATGCACTGTCACCTTTACTTTTCAAATTTGCTCTAGAATATGCCATTAGGAAAGTCCAGGATAACAGAGAAGCTTTGGAATTGAACATCAACTGCTTGTCTTTGCAGATGACGTGAATATGTTAGAAAAAAATCCCAAACTATTACGAAAAAAACAGGAATTTTACTTGAAGCAAATAAAAAAGTAAATCCCGAAAAGACATAGTATATGATTATGTCTCGTGACCAAAACATAGTAGGAAATGGAAATATAAAATCTGGAAATTTAGCCTTCGAAAAGGTGGAAAAGTTCAAATATCTTGGCGCAACAGTAACAAATATAAATGACACTCCAGGGGAAATTAAACTCTGAATAAATATGAGAAATGCCTGTTATTATTCGGTTGACAAGCTTTTGTCTGTTCTTAAAAAACCTTAAAGTTACAATTTACAAAACAGTTATATTACTGGTTGTTCTGTATGCACTTTGAGAGAGGGAAAGTGGTTAAAGGTATTTGAGAATAAGGTGCTTTGGAAAATATTTGGGGCTAAGAGGGATGAAGTTACAGGAGAATGGAGCAAGTTACACAACGTAGAACTGCACACATTGTATTCTTCATCTGACATAATTATGAACATTAAATCCAGACGTTTGAGATGGGCAGGGCATGTAGCACATAGGGGCGAATCCAGAAAAGCATATAGAGTGTTAGTGAGGAGGCCAGAAGGAAAAAGACCTTTGGGGAGGCCGAGATGTAGATGGGAGGATAAAAAAAACACATACACCCACGTGTTCTGCCCAAGGCCAGGTCTTTCACTGCACTCCAATCTTTCCTATTTTCTGCCATCCTCTTAGTCTCCGCATATGATCCACATATCTTAATGTCGTCTATCATCTGATATCTTCTTCTGCCCCAAACTCTTCTCCTGTTCACCATTCCTTCCAGTGCATTCTTCAATGGGCAGTTTCTTCTCAGCCAGTGACTCAACCAGTTTACTTTTTCTCTTTCTGACCAGTTTCAGAATCATTCTTTCTTCACCCACTCTTCCTAACACAATTTAATTTCTTATTCTGTCTGTCCACTTCATACACTCCATTTTTGTCCATATCCACATTTCAAATGCTTCTATTCGTTTCTCTTCATTTCGTCGTAATGTCCATGTTTCTGCCCCATACAATGTCACACTCCACACAAAGCACTTCACTAGTCTCTTCCTTAGTTCTTTCTCTAGAGGTCCGCAGAAGATGCCCCTTTTTCTATTAAAAGCTTCCTTTGCCATTGCTATCCTCCTTTTGACTTCCTGGCTGCAGCTCATGTTACTGCTTATAGTACACTCCAAGTATTTGAAGCTGTTTACTTGCTCTACTGGCTCATTTAGAATTCGTAAGTTTACCTTCTTTATTTTTCTTGCGACAACCATGGTCTTTGTCTTGTTTGCATTTACCTTCATCCCATACTGCTCACAGCTGTCATTTAGCTCCTGTAGCATATCCCTTAGTATTGTCTCCTCTTCTGCTAACAATGCAGGGAGGATAATATAAAAATGGATTTGTAGAAAGTGGGATATGATGGTAGAGACTGGATTAATCTTGCTCAGAATAGGGACTGAGCTTATGTGAAGGTGGCAATGAACCTCCAGGTTATGTTATTAGTATGTTTTTCTGTTATTCTTGTTTACTGAAATTAAGTTTTTCCTGTAGAAGAAATAAACACGCAGAACTTGGAATGAATTTTGATAAATTTTTATTAAACAATTCTTGCATGTAAATGTACCAGTACCATATTAAACTGTTAGTCAAACAACTAGTTTCTCAGCTTTTTACTCGCTCATACAATGACCCAAATTCTCATGAATCTGAGTGAAATTAGTGGAGGAAGATGATGATCTTGGAGCAGGTTTTTATGACTAGTCGTTCTTTTGCCATTATTACAAAATTTCTACATAATTCATAATCATCTTATCACTAGTGCAGTAGAGTTGAGACGAGTTGTTATGGCACCAACCTGCGCGAAGTTTTAAATTCCCGGCCAGCAGGGTAGAGGAGTGGGGGTTGTTTGGGTTACGGTTCTCAAGCTCAGAGCGGCACGCATATCCATTTCATCTCTTTCTAAAAACATTCGTCTTACGTTAGTATCACCACTTTCCCACTCAAGAGTCCGAAGGTACCTAATGGAATTACGCCCGCTATTCCATCTTTATATTCTTATTTTCTGTCCGAATCTGACGACTGATGTGTGCTGGAATCAGATGTGCCTAAGTTTATGGAAATGTTCTCCAAATTACTGTCCATCACGTGCTCACTTTCAATGTAATTGTTCTCTACTTTCTTCACATAATCATATACTGATATCCATTCTTGGAAGAAGCGATTACAGAGTCAGCCTCTGCTTATGCGTAGCGTAGAAATTATAGATAAGTCTTCTTATGACTTCCTCATCAAAACTGTCTACAGCTGCAACAATCTTCTTCTTCGGCTGTGATTTTTCCGGACTGGTGAAAGAATCTGCTGTTCCTGCCTTAA
Organism: Periplaneta americana; assembly: GCF_040183065.1. Lineage (NCBI taxonomy): Eukaryota > Metazoa > Arthropoda > Insecta > Blattodea > Blattidae > Periplaneta > Periplaneta americana. Next base: position 102,328,497 of record NC_091133.1, on the reverse strand, counting down.
TATTTTTCCCTTCTTTCCTGATTCTTGCCCAGGTTCGCTTTGAAATATCAGTGGCAGCCAGTACTCTTGCACACACGATTTCAATAGAATTGGTATTCCGTTTACAACCTCTTCTGACATGAATTTCCATACATTGTGTGCTATTTCATGTCCTTGACTATGAACTACTCTATGATTTCACACCTTAGACAATGCCATAATGAGGGCGCTCAGAAGGACAATGTTTTCAGTATTAGCAATAGCGGTAGTAGCAGAACGATCTGAACACTCGGAATGCTAGTAACCAACTAACCCAACACCCCTCCAGTTGAGTGTGAGGGCGAGTCCAAGCAAACGAACTAAAATACGTCCCTCACGCTGGTGCCATAACTTTTCGTCCGGGCTCTAGCAATGATGAACAACTGTAGTGCACTGTCTTTCCTTCTAGATCACCTCCATAGAATCCTTACAATAAGCATTCCTTGGAATAAATAGCCACGGGAAACACAATGCTCAACTCTTTTGGGCATGTTCATATTTGTATTATAACTATTAATATTCAATATGAATGTAATTTTGTTCAGTTAGTTTCAGCTTCTGACTTTGTTATAGATTTTTATTCATAATATTTAACATGGAATACTTCTGGTTTCACAGACGAGGACTCACAAAAGTGCCACTTCTGGTAGGGGAAACGAAAGTGCGACTGCTGTCACTGCAGCACAACCTCATCAGCAAGTTGGATGATGTACCCACGCAGGGATTGTCACGACTTGTTTTCTTGGACATTTATGACAATCAATTGGAACGAATTGCTGGTCTTGATTGCCTTGAAAATCTCAGAGTTCTGTTGGTCGGGAAGAACAGGTGAAATTTGATATGAAAATACGAATTATTAACATAAATACATAACACAACATAATATTTATTGTATTTTATGTTACATTAGCCTTGAAGCTTTGAGATGTGGAAATAAAATAATTATACAGAAATATACCGGTAATACATAATTATTAACAGTTTAGCAGTTGACAAGAAGACATGAACATAGGGTTATTACCTATTCGAGTAGTCTGGGAATTCAAATATTTGTCTGGAGTCCGGAATAATGCACCTCTTCACCCCTAAACGTTCGGGAATGTCGATATGTCGATGTATTTACGAGTACAATTATTATTATTATTATTATTATTATTATTATTATTATTATTATTATTATTAAAACGGAATCTTTTCATGTGTGACTTCTCTGTCCATCTACTTAAGAGTGTGTTATTTGACTATCTTTACTTGGTCCACCACTTGAAGTAATGGTTAGTTCACCTGAATGCGAAACTCGCGGTACCGAGATCGAATTGATTCAGACAAGTTACCTGATTGACGTTTCATCTTTGGCTTCTACCGTTGTCGTCGTCGTCGTCATCGTCATCGTCATCGGCATCGTCATCGTCATCGTCATCATCATCATCTACAATCCATTTCCCTAGGAGAGTCTGGTAGCTAACAGATTTCAAACAATTGTTCTTGCCAGGCGCGGTATTCCTAAAATAATACATTTATATAGATGGTAAAGAACATCTCCTTTAAAACGAAGTATAATCTTTCATTTCAGAAATATGGGGGTTGTTTGGAGTAACCACTGGAATCGTCTAGATATTAGTATTGTAAAAACAGAAATTAAGTGTAAAGTCAACTATTCTCAGAGTTATACAGAGTTTTGTTACCATTTCCTCCCTAAACCATTGCTCCTGCAAACCACAAAATGTAACAATAAATACGGTATATTACAATTTTAAAATTGCCTCTAATGAAATAATATATGCAATATTCATAAAATCAAATTTAAAAGTTCCAGCTTGTATTTCCTTTTGTGAGTGTTACTACTCAATAAAAAACCAGAAGACTTTTTAATGAAGATAAATATTACTGTAGAGACCTACATTCGTACTGAAAGTATGTTATTTGGAAGATTCGAATTCTGTAAATATTTATCAATCCTAGCTTTCCATCAGTTTCTGTATTGCAGAGACGCAAGTCATTTAATAAAACTAATTTCTTGACTTGTCTATCTAGACAGTAGTGTCCGGTAATGGGAAATTACAAAGGTGGCAACTCTACAAAAACATGAAAAAAAAAAATGTTATTTTGTTCTAAACTTATTTAAAATTCATTGATTACATGAAGGCCATTGACAAAGTCAAGAGATAAAAAAATGTTCAATATATTAAAACAATAAATTATAAATACCAAATCTATTATTGAACCCCTGGGATTCTGCGGAACATATGGGTACATTGAGAGACATTGACTCAGAGCATGTTAACAATTAATTCTTCATTGCACTGTGGAAATAAGAAAACATTAATAAATATTACTCACGGTTCATTCATTCATAGTGTTCTGCCCAAGGGCAGGTTTTCACTGCAAACTCAGGATTCTCCAATCTTTCCTATTTTCCGCCTTTCTCTTAGTCTCCACATATGATCCATATAGTCAATCACCTAATATCTTCTTCTGCCACGAACTTTTCTTCCGTTAACTGTTCCTTCCAGTGCATCCTTCAGTAGGCAGTTTCTTCTTAGTCAGTGACTCAGTCAATTTCTTCTTCTCTTCCTGATCACTTTCAGCATTATTCTTTCTTCACCCATTCTTTCTAGCACAGCTTAATTTCTTATTCTGTCTGTCCATTTCACATGCACCATTCTTCACCATATCCACATTTCAAATGCTTGTAGTCGTTTCTCTTCACTTCGTCGTAATGTCCATGTTTCTGCTCCATACAATGTCACACTCCACACAAAGCACTTCACTATTCTCTTTAGTTCTTTTTCCAGAAATCCACGGAAGATGCTCCTTTTTCTATTAAAATCTTCCTTAACCATTACTATTCTCCTTTTGACTTCCTGGCAGCAGCTCATGTTACTATTTACAGTACACTCTAAGTATTTGAATCTGTTCATTTGTTAAACTGCCTCATTTCGAATTCGCAAGTTTACCTTCTTTATTGTTCTTTCGATAACCATGGTCTTAGTCTTGTCTATATTTATCTTCATCCCATACTGATCATAGCTGTCATTAGCTCCAATAATATAATATAGGCTGGTTCACAATAAACCAGAAGCGAGAATCGGAATGAAAACGAAAACGGTAAAATTGTTAAAATGTGTACATTTAAATGTGAGCATTCACAATTAACGAAAAGCTTGCCGGAGCCCGGGATCGGTAACGGAGAGTTGGCCAAGTTTCAATTTTGGCATTCACGTTTCTCATCACAGCCCACTAGATTCATTCTATTGCCATCTAAAAGCTATTTTGTCATCGTATATTTTGTAGAAAGAAGATCGTGACATAACCTATGCATTATTTTGTTCTGTCCTGTGCATCACGGAGCAAGTTTTATTTGATGAGATTCTAATTTTGAGCGTTGAGGAAAATCCTCACGTTTATGATAAGCGGCACGCCTCGTGTAAAGATGAGAAAATGAAGGAGAATACGTGGTTTTCAATAGCTGCATCTTTGAACACCGATCATAAGTGAATCATATTTTATTACCGTATTGGTTTATTACACACTACATATTCATGCTTCAATTCAACAACGATTGTTGTGTTCATTTTTGTTCTATTACAAATGTTTCTTCTCTAATTATTTTACGTTGTGATAGACTTAAAATAGGTTGTAATAATAAAGATGCATGGGCATATTTATAGTACCGTACATAATGAAATGTTTCAGTTGAAATTTCGAAGTTGGTTAACCTGTGTTGATGTTGGCTGCCTTGTACTCCTGAGAGAATGCCATTGGTCAATTATACACAAATAACATCAGAATGCGTAATATCGACTTTACATATCGTTATTGACATGCATATCGATGCATAGTCGTCTATGTTCTCGGTTTATTGTGAATCAAAAATTTTCATATTCACGTCCTCTGCGTCTCGTTTTCATTCTGGTTCTCGTTCCCGGTTTATTGTGAACCAGCCTTATCTCTTAGTAATGTCTCTTCTTATGCTAACAACGCCATATCACTAGCAAATCTTATACACTTTATTCGTCTTCTTCCTACTGTCACCCCTCCCATATTCTGAAAACAGTTACTCACGGTTATACTTAATTGCATTTATTAACTAAGTACGTATATTTAAATACGGTATCTTGAAATTAATACATTTTAATATTTCTTATGTTCATTCTAAATTAAATTTCTTACATTCACATATATTTCATGTACCAGTACATTATTGTTGCTTCTAAACATTTCAGATCTGCCACACTATCAAAGTATAATTTTCGCCGCACCTTATGATATGAAATGTTTTCAGAATCCGACGGATTGAGGGACTAAGCTGTTTGACAAAGCTCGAAGTACTGGACCTGCACGGCAACCAGATCACTCAGGTCGGAGGACTATCAACACTGTGCGAGCTCAAAGTGCTTAACCTTGCAGGAAATCAGATTAGAGTCGTGGGCACGTCTGATCTCCAGGGTCTGCATTCTTTGCAGGAGCTCAACCTGAGGCGCAACAGGATAAAGCGACTACTTGGATTTGGAGAAACTCCTCAGCTGCAGAAACTGTACCTCAGCAACAATGAACTTCAAACGTAAGTAAATTCTAGTGGCAATCCATACAGATGTGACCATATACTTCAAATGTTTAACGGCTATAAAAATGTCTTGTGCTAATTTTTGTAAAATATAGGTGCTTTATAATATCAAAACACTTCTATAAAAAACCACTAACAAAGATTGTAAAAGCTTTAAGGCGAAGATTATTCGCTTGTAAATAAAGAAAAACAGTCTGTCTGTTGCAACGATTTCTACATTGGACAGACTGGAAGATCCTTCAAACACGTTACAAGGAACATATCACAGCCATAACCAGACTACACAACAATTCAACCTACACAGAACACATCACAAACTCCAATCACAACTAGAGCAACATAGACACTGACATGAATATACTACACATCCAACCAAAAAACCAGAAACTGACTGGAACACTATGAAATATACAAACGTACAAAAACACACCCCCAGCACATCCTGAACATTCAACTCAATTTCAAAACATACACCCTTTTTGACACAATCATGAACACACCCCACCACAACAGGAAGCCAGAAGATAGCGTGGGACTTTCACTAGGCTTTGGAAAATGAAGAAATATCACTTCGAAACTAGTCAGCCAGGTAATTTCTTCATACTAATACAGTAAAGAGTTATAAAGTTAATCAGTGAAAAACAGTTTGTTTGTCATTCTCTGGTGCTAAGTCTATTTGTCTGTGAGTTAAACATATTTCGGATTTTCTCATAAATATAAAGAAATTATTGACTTCTTGTCAGCTTGTGGGGAACCTTGCTTGCCTAAAAGCAAATGAAGACGAAGTGTATATTTAATAAGCAAATAGACTTGAAATTTCAACACAAATAATGAGAAACTGTTGGTTTCTATTCTGCTCAATTTGCAGTGGCGTTGCTAGAATTTGTAGAATGGAAAACATAAAGATCGTCCAAATACGTAGAACGTCATAACAATATATTGATCCTACCATATTTATATTCACATTCATATTCATATCAATTGGCATATTGTCTCTATCCTGAAGTATCAGAGCTATTACAGCAAAAAACAAAACCTGCGTAAAATACATCTAAATTATGCCTGTATCATCTTTGTATCCTTTTATTAGATTGATGTAAAAACCAAAATATGCAGCCTGTATCTGAGGATAAATACAGAAGGATTTTTTTTTTTGTATCCTCTATACAACGTAGGATTTAAATTCCCAAGTCAGATAACTGCAAAACATGTGATGAATACAGTGTGAAAATTGAGACTCTTCCATTAAACGAATATTTATTTCGCCAGATATGAGTGCACCACTGCCTGTTTTCCTATTCTCCAGTCCGCTTCCATATGTGTTAAATGTAAACTAAGTTTATAAATACCTAGTTGACTACTAAGCTGAAATTAGTCAACTATATTCAATGCATTTCGAAAGGCAGATCAAGGTCAAGCAATGAACTGCATTTGTCACGTGTGCTTACCACATTTCTGGACCATTCCCCTCAACTAAAGTCAGTTGGGGCAGCCGGGATTACCAGTGCTTCAGTTCACAGTTCAGTTCAGTGACTCGTGTGTGGTTTGTACTTTTATAAGTGACCTTGATCCTCCAGTTCGAGATGGGCTGAGTGTAAGTATTTATAAAATTAGTTTACATTTAACCTAACATGTGAATATGACCATTATAAATTATATACTTACTTACTTATTGGCTTTTAAGGAATCCGGAGGTTCATTGCCGCTCTCACATAAGCCCGCCATTGGTCCCTATCCTGAGCAAGATTAATCCAGCCTCTACCATCATATCCCACCTCCCTCAAATCCATTTTAATATTATCTTCCCATCTACGTCTCGGCCTCCCCAAAGGTCTTTTTCCCTCCGGCCTCCCAACTAACACTCTATATGCATTTCTGGATTCGCCCATTCGTGCTACATGTCCTGCCCATCTCAAACGTCTGGATTTTATGTTCCTAATTATGTCAGGTGAAGAATACAATGCGTGCAGCGTTGTGTAACTTTCTCCATTCTCCTGGAACTTCATCCCTCTTAGCCCCAAATATTTTCCTAAGAACCTTATTCTCAAACACCCTTAACCTCTGTTCCTCTCTCAAAGTGAGAGTCCAAGTTTCACAACCATACAGAACAACCGATAATATAACTGTTTTATAAATTCTAACTTTGAGATTTTTTGACAGAAGACTAGATGACAAAAGCTTCTCAACCGAATAATAACACGCATTTCCCATATTTATTCTCTGTTTAATTTCCTCCCGAGTGTCATTTATATTTGTTACTATTGCTCCAAGATATTTGAATTTTTCCACCTCTTCGAAAGATAAATCTCCAATTTTTATACTTCCATTTCGTACAATATTCTGGTCACGAGACATAATCATATACTTAGTCTTTTCGGGATTTACTTCCAACCCTATCGCTTTACTTGCTTCAACTAGAATTTCCGCGTTTTCCCTAATCGTTTGTGGATTTTCTCCTAACATATTCACGTCATCCGCATAGACAAGAAGCTGATGTAACCCATTCAACTCCAAACCCTGTCTATTATCCTGAACTTTCCTAATGGCATATTCTAGGGCGAAGTTAAAAAGTAAAGGTGAAAATTTACAATTATTGAGAAAGAGCAAAGACAATACTCACAGGAAGTTCATAATCCAAAAGAATGGAAGAAAATTATGTGGTGGTGGAGATGGCGGTTGTGGTGGCATTGGTGACAGCAGTATCTAATGCTCAGGCACTTGGATGTTCTCCATTCGCCTTCTCGTTTCTGATTTAAGATTTTGCATATTCAAAGCCGGACATCTCTCGGAGGTGATCTGTGTTCATGATAGTATTTTGCAGATGATACATTTTGATGATCTGTAAATAGACAGTCTGTGTCAGTGAGCTGCATGGTAGTCGTGGCTAGCCACTACACAGAACATTGCAACTGCATCAAAAGACGGATAGTGATGTGGACTACATAATCTCTCCCATTCAAATCTCATCCTCAATCTGTCCATGATGCAACCTGCTTATACAAATGAGGCTCTGGAAACTGATTACTGGCAGTATAGCCTAAGGTTAATAGATTTTTTTCATAATTTCCGGGGACAGATATCAATATATAAAAAAACTGCCTTTAACATTTCTGTTAGTTTGCCATTCACTTATAAGCTTATTGTTTTTATACTCCATAAAGAATTAAAATACTCATTTAAATGTTCATTCTACTTACTACTACTTAAACTGCTAGTATTTTCAGAAGAGTGAATTTTTTAAGCATGTCTTCTCTGGATCCTGAATTTTTTAAGCATGTTTTCTCTGGATCCCAATTTTGCAGCAGACTCCTGACAGGTCCTGTTGAAGTTGGTTAATATACCAAGCATGGCTCGAACAGTTTCTAAACTCATATTGGATTTTTTGGATCTCTACAATATTTTCATTGAAAAAGAATTATTCTTCACTGAACTTTATTTCCTGGAAGTTGCGGAATTACTTCGATCAACTTCTAGAACTGCATATAGAAAATAATTTTATCGGAGAAAATTAAAAAAAATGTCACCCCATTTTGAGCGAGGAGTAGCATTTTTTTTTCATTCCACTCTGATATTTTCTCGAAGTCATATTTCTTCAAGCAAGAAATTTCATAAAATAAATTATTTCATCCAGGTCAATATACAGTGAAGTTAGTTGGGATGCTCGAGTTTTCGTCTGGAGCCGGCCCGGCTATCAATGTGTTGGTTACAGTGAGGAACACACGCGCATCTCGGAACTATTAGGCCTACAATCCTACTGCTACAATGCTTAAAAATTACAGTATTTACCAAGTTCATATTCGTTGCTCAAAATGTCCTCCATTTACTGCAAAACACATTTGAAAACTTTTAATGAAATTTGCAGTCACTCTCGCAAGTTCTTCAATCTTATACTAATCTCGTCTAATTTCTTTTCCGACAGAACACTGCATTCTCTTTTCGGTTTTTCATTGTTTACCGAACCTATTGGTATGAACTTCTTATAAAGTCTTCTTATTGTACTGGCAGCTGGAACAGGTCTCTCTGGAAACTTTTCCCAAAATTTGCGTCTTGTCGCCGCACAAGATTTTCGTTTCCATATGTATATATTGTATAGATAAGTATGCTCACGTAATGAATAACAGTAGCCTACACGGAGCACTTTAAACTTAACTTAAATTTTTAAGAGTACAACTCTCACGACACAACAGAAGTGAAACTGCAGTGTCACTCGTTGCTTGTGCGCAAAGAATGCGGATGTACTATTTCTGGTGATCGTGCCATTTCTTGGCTCTTGCAAAATGCGAATGTCCCCAACTAACCTCACTGTAAATATACATTGAAAGAAAAATAATGGAATGTCTTTTCAAATTTTTCTTTCTGGAGGATAACTCACTAATATACATTCCACAGATATCTTAGCTTGTGAATGAATACCTCAGGCACAGTGATATTCAACAGCATTTTCATAAAATTATAATAATTAACACTTAAAATCTCGGGATATCTGGGAACAAATAATTAAATTTGGGGACATTCTGGGGACGAATTTTGATCGGGGACAGAAAGCAGTATCTACCTATATGTATTTGCAGTGTGGACAACATGAGCAGTGTGGTGAAGGCCAGGCTACTGAGTGAAGTGACAGTGGATGGCAATCCGGTGGCACTAGCTGGGGACTGCGTGTCATTCCTGGTGTCGTACTTACCGCAGCTGAAACAGCTGAGCTGCATGGAAGTGACTGAGTCAGTGCGCAGAGCGGCGCTCGCCTGGCGCAGCAGCAGGGAGTCAGGCATGGCTGACGTGCGGCGCGAGGAAGTCATCTCTAATGCGCGCACCAACTGGGAGCTGCTCCGCTCGCAGACACGGGGGCTGTCCAGCTCACTCAAAGACCTGCGGACTGACGTCGACTTCGAGCCGACTGCCGAGCGATATGTGCAGAGTGACTCGGGGGTCAGTAGTGTGGCGTCTTCAGTGTGCACTCAAGTGGACAAGAAGCTGCGACGCTCAGCATCGCAGGAGTCCAATGCGTCGTCGTCTGCAGCAAGTCTCGATCTATTCCGATTGCCCCCCATTCTCCTAGGGGAAGACAAGCCGGTGGTTGAAGATCAGGGCGGGCCCGTGCGTTGTGACAGCCTGTCAAGCGTCGAGCCCAACGTGGACAGCTCATTGAGTTCTCTACCCAGCGACTCCAGCAGCAGTAGCAGCAGCAGCAACAGCCACTCGGAGTCAGAGTCCAGTGAGGAGCTCGTCTGTCCAGAGGAGGTGGTGCGCGGTAGCAGCAAGCTGCCCAGGAACGCAAAGAGTGCAGCACACTACCGCAAGCATGTGCCACGCCGCATACAGGCCAGGGCTGCAACGGGCAGGGTGCAGCAGAAACAGACCATGCACCAGGGCAGAATCAGGGAGCAAGGTAGTACCTACGTCACTTCACTTCTCTTTCTTCCCATAATAATCTGAACACACGTTCTCGCCATGAAACAATACTAATAATACCATCCTAATAATACCATCCTATCACACTTCTTCATACTCATCCTCTTTCACAATAGCCCTGCCAAGACTTTGGAATTCAGTACCTGCTAGCATCAGGGACTGTCGAAATAAAACAGAATTCAAACACAATCTTACTAGGCACTTGGTAAGTAATTGAGACTCGTTCAGACATGGCTTCTTGTAAAAGTCCTCTTATTCTGGCATAAAATATCTCAATCTCCGGTAATTTCATCACGATATAATTATTCTAGTTTTAATTTGTACCATACTTCAGTATTTCTTCTTAATTTCTACGAGCCCCCCCTCGTACAATAAATTGTCCAGTCTTTATTAAGCAGGTGATCTTTTAGTACTTTGATTTTTATTGTAATTGTAAATTTAATATTAATTATAATTATAGTTTTAATTATATTCTTAATCTTTTAGGTGATGACAATTTCTTTATGTTCTAGTAATTTGATGTTTAAGAAAATCCATGAAAATTTTTCCTATACATGTATGTTTTACTAGCTATGTAATAAATCCCTCCATTTTCTCCACTACCGGTAGTTTATGTTTTTAAATATTTTTTTCTTTCCGCTGCAGAAAGAAATTTTGCAATCATTGGGTGATAACTTGCAGGACATCTTCAGCAAAATTTATGATTTACCTTCACAGAATGAGCAAATTTATATGTCTATAATCTTATTGATATTTTGGAGATTCAATGCAGAATACCAAGGAAGAATCTATGCAGCAAGGTTCAAGTATAATTTGTTGTATGGTGGGACAAAGTTAATATTATGTTTGAGAGAAACAAAGAGATGAAAGACTTGCATTTGGAATAAGCACATTCTACACTTTGTATAAAATAACATTAACAAAGGATACATCACTGCAATGAAATTTATCAATAAATTGCATTCATACATTTCCTACATGAGAAGTACCAGTATTAATCAAAATGTATCACTATCAAGAAAGATGGCCTAGCCATTGGGAAAGGTGCCTATAAGAAAAGCTAAAATTATTGCTGATATTTTGAACATGTTATGTTATAAGACAGAAAAAAATACTCATGTGAAATTCTATATAAGTTTCATTGATTAGCCCAATGTTGGGGAAAGGTATGATGATTAAGCAGTACATTGTTGTTCACTTTTGACATTTTTTTTTAAATCTAGTGCCATTTTCTGCTTTCTAGTCAACATACTTTCATCCTACTGATAAGAAAAATATCATACAGATAGAAGAATTAAACTATTTTTTGGGAAATAAAGTTTATGTGCTCGAAAATCATGAGTTGAGTTATACTTAAAATATAAATGTTGGAATTTGTTAAAAGAGTATAAATCCGCTGTTTTTATTATTTTATTAGAAGTAAAAGAAATTGTAAAAACGAAACTAATTATCAAAAGGTCCAGAGATAATTATAATACATAATAACTTTACACATAACCTACCACATGGACAACATATAGTTTTTTTTTTTTTTTTCCAATTCATTTTCATGGACTAATGACCTTTTAACAAATTGCGATTCATTTATAGCTTCCATACTTAGAAAATTTGACTAACAAATATATTGACAATGAATGAAGTCAATGTGGACGTGCAGGAGGAGACTTCCTGGTGGAGATATGTGGACGCTGCCTTAACATCTATGGGCAGGGCGCACTTCGCTTCGTGGACCGACCCTGGAACTCGAGCAAGGCTGCGGACGTGAACACAGTCAAGTTCAACTACGTCAACTTTAACAGCCTGGTGCCACTGCTAGGGCGTGTCAAGCAGCGCTTTCCCAATGCTGAACATTTCGTGTTCCGGGAGACCAACATCCACTGCCTGGGTCAGCTCAATGCGCTCGCCGACATTCAGGGCCTCACATCCCTGCGCATCGAGCCCGATGGAAACTCCGTCACTCACAAGCAGTGGCAGAAGTACGCCATCTTTCGACTCTCACACTGGGGACTCCGGATCATCAATGGCATGGAGGTCAGCAATCTGTATCAATATTATTATGATGTACTGAAGTACATATTATGATATTTCCGTGCAGAAATTCTGCGTCATCATATGATGAAAGATGAGTGCAACAGAAAAATTCTCTTCGGCACCGGGATTTGAACCCTGGTTTTCAGCTCTATGTGCTGATGCTCTATCCACTAAGCCACACAGGATTCCCATCCCGATGTCAGATTGAATCCTCTCAGTTTAAGTTCCACCTCTTGGGTTCCCTCTAGTGGCCTACCCTTATGCACTGCGTCATATATGTATGACAGTGGCACAATGTCCATACATGTGCAGAGGTGTACTCATTATGTACAAGATTTAGATTACATTTGGGGTGGAGTGAATACACCTGTGTATATGTTAAGATTATTTCCTAAAAAGCTAATATGACCATCTTTCAATGTAGTCAACTGTTATAAGATATCACCAAAACTAAAATCACAACACTGAAACAATAAAAATAATTTATTTATTGATTGATCTAATATTAGAATGTATTTTGTCTGGCAACATTTGACAAACCAGTTTATGATTCATGAAACCGAATCTAAAAATTTATTTTGAACACATCAAATTATAAAATGATTAGTACGGACTCCAAAAACCGAATATCACTTAAAATATATGCTGTTTATTTATTATTACTGTAACTTATTGTTTATTAATAATACTGTGTTCGAATTTGAAATAACACTTAATTACTACTCTACTCTAGTAACTATTGTTTCATGAATGTTGGCAGCATCTTCAAAGACAAACAATGCTGTTAACATAACAGAAAGTTACTGCCAGTTGTAGTATTTGTTAGTACCAAAATTCAAAACGAAGTTGACAAAAGAAAATTCAACCTGACAGCTAGAAGATCACTATAATCCACTAGCATAATATGTAGTAATAGAGGGAAAATGGTTGATTCACCCTTAGGGTATAAAATAAGAAGACCCAGACTCTACACAGCCTGGTTTCTTGTATATCAATGTACTGTTAACCTGAATAATTCTACGTACCATTTCCTTAATTCTTTGTGATGTCTGCTAGGTATCAGACGAGGAAGTGGTGGCTGCATCGGCTGAGTTCCAAGGTCTGAGTGATATCGCACTGTTCTCTCTGCCCGACTCACTGCTACAACCACTGCTGGGACGCCTACACCTCGAGGGCTCCCGCTCAGGGGCCCCTCAGCAGCAACCTGTTAGTGCAAAGCAGTGGCTATGGGGTGCAGATCCCGCTCTGCGCAGTGTTGTTGCCAAGGAGGCACTCCAGTGGCGCAGAGGCATGTTGTCACAGGTAAAATGAAGTGAAGGGAAACTTACAACAATTTTTTCTTAGATAATATATTATCTGCTTGGTGCATTAGTCACAAGTTTTCAATCTGGAGATCCGAGTTCAAATCGTGGTTAATCCAAGTTGAATTTTTGGTATGAAAACACAATAATGAGACAAGTTTTCTTGGGATCTTCTCTTTTCCCTGTCATAATTACATTCACCCTTGTCAAAAGGCATCGTCTTAGCTCAGGAGATTGCGAATTGGGCTGACGATCCAAGGTTGTTAATAACTGATTAAATGGCGATCTTACTCGTGTTAATTGTGTAAGCATGTGCGGCTTACAGCTGTTTCGGTGCTTCTTCACACCATCCTCAGAGCCTACTTTTTTTTTTAGTAGGTTATTTTACGACGCTTTATCAACATCTTCGGTTATTTAGCGTCTGAATGAAATGAAGGTGATAATGCCAGTGAAATGAATCCGGGGTCCAGCACCGAAAGTTACCCAGCATTTTCTCATAATCAGAGCCTACTAGATCTCGGCGTCATCTCGAACTTCGCTGCCTGTTGTGTGCGTGCGTTCGAATGTTGATAAGTGTTGAAATGTGGTGTCAAATAGTGTGTGTGTTCTGAAATTGATCTGTGTGTAGAGAATTTGATCAGGGTGTGTTTTAGTGTGTCTGTATATTTCATATTGTTCTAGTGTGTTGAGTTTTTGGTTTCTGGGTTGTATGTGTACGATTTCCATGTCTGTACTTATGTTATTGTATGTAACACGAGTAAGATCGCCATTTAATCAATTATTTATATTCAAGTGTTAAAAGTAGTGTACGGAAGATCCAAGGTTGTTGTCGAAGGTGGGTTTGAATCTCACTTTGGCTGATTACTGGATTTTCTCTAAGCTTTTCCCCAACTGTAAGATGAATGTCAGGTAATCCCATGGAGAATACTTGGACTCGTCTAGCTAAATATCACTTCATCAACACTAATCCCACTGGCAAATACAATAAGCATTCACGCCATGGTGCATTCAAAACAAAAAAGATTAACTTTGTCATTAATATACAGTGAAACCCTGCTTTCCCAAAATAGTGAATTAAAACTGCATTAAAATTTTATTTTAACACTCACGTTTTTATTAATAGTACATTATGCAACAAGCCTATAATGATAGTAATTAAGAAGCAAGTATGGATGTTTATGAAACAAGCGCAAGCGAGTTTCATAATTTTCATACAACCTTCTTAATTACCATTATAGGCGAGTTTTTATGCTCGACCATATTTCTAACTTGAAATTATTCAGATGTATACATTTTATTTGTATCTGACAAGATCGGAAGTGACCTTGTTCTAGGTCGTGAATTGTGAGATGTGCGCAGACGCGAAAGTATTGATTTTTTCCGAGGAACAATAATGTCATTGACCTTGATGTAATCTTGTTAAACTTGATATAACTTTGATTATTGAATTCGACATTGAAAAACGAAATGACAAATTGAATTTATTTGAATATTATTTACAATTAACGCTAATTATTATAGTAACAGAACATAACCTTCTGCGACAGTATTGGTTTTCCAGCCTCCGTGACTTTTTGCTAATTGTCTTTCGATTGCATATCCGAGAATAATCGATACTTGCGGTTTTATAACGGTACAAAGCTGACTTGTCATTGGCTGAACACCTGTAAGCTGAGTTGTCATTGGCTGAACACCTGTACTTTAATGAGTAGGTGTACTTTAATGACATGCATTAAAGGACTGCTACCAGGTGTATAATTACTACATTTCGGCATGGTCGAACATAAAAAATATTATCTAAAATATGTTGTTAGCTGATGCTGAGTTCTTAGTATTAAAGCCATCAACTCTCTTGCTCTTCAATATAGAGAGTAATGTAGCAAGAAGTATAACCATATTAATGAAGGCATCATATTTTTATGTTATTGCAATTTTATCACCTACACGCAACCCCCCCCCCCCCCCCAACTGTTAGAGGACCACACCTGACGTTGATTAATGGTCCATATGACCTAACCAGGAGGATTGTCAGACATCTCCACTGGCCATATCCCTTTTCACCACTTACGCATGCCACAGCAGGTCAACATGCTGAAATGGCATTTCCTCCATTTTTTATGGAACAGTTATACCGCTGTGATTCGGTCCCCAGAGCCTCGTTTGTTAAAAACAGGTTGCACCACGGGAAGGTGAGGATGGGATTTGAGTAGGAGAGGTTATGGAATGCACTTCACTACTCCTTGCAACCCTTGTATAAAATGTAACTGCATTTTATGTTCCAAATGTCTCTCAACACATGCCAATGAGACAGCTACCGTCTTATTCTTACTCCAGAGCAAGGCTAAATAAGGGTGAATGTTCTTTATGGAATGCAGTAGATACAGAAATCTGGTTTCTGCACCCTCAGTTCACGGATGTACGTTGTGGAATTAGTTACAGCTAAGTGTGAGGTGACAACTGATTCACTTCTGTAATGTTGTAGGTGTTAAGCGAAATTATCCCTTAATGTCCAAAAAGAAACGTGACAATGCTACTTTTCTGTCTCTCTCCTATTTTGCTTCTCTCACCCTAATCTCTTTGAATCTGCGTTATGTTCGTACTCGCTTGAATATAATGGTTTTGTTTATAACAATCATGCACAGGGAAAAACATGAAACATCTTGAGAATTTTAACTGTTTTGAAGGTGAAGTAGTCATACTGTCAAGCATCATAATCACACAAAACAAACATGGCTTTATGTTGCAGGAGGACATGATGTGGCGTCACAAAGGTCGAGCACATCTGAGCTCACTGATAGATGTGGCTTGTGCTGCGGTAGAGAAGTTGCGACTGTTGGAGAAAGAATGGCCCTCCATCTTGTCTGAGCTAGTGCAGGACACTCTCGTGGACTATTCCCATCTCGATTCGTACATGAAAAAGTGCATGCATGGGCTCCGGGTATAGTCCAAGATCTTCCACCATTTCACATTTCAGTATTCAGTTGGTACGGCAGGTTGTTAATGCCTTGCTTTAGAGTTCTTAAATTGCGGTGCTTCTTGCATATTTGCATTTAATTTTTTAAGATGATATCTATCTAAGGTTATATTCGTTCCCATAAAGACGTGAGTTAAGTATGGACTTTGAAAATCCATACTGTAATTTTTATTTTCTTCAGAAGAAAATAAGTTTTAGAACCTAAAAGTACTTATTTGAACCCATGGAAAAAAAAATAAAAGTATTAATTTCATTCAATGATTTCAAGTGAAGAGGTTAAAATGACCAATAAGACAATAAAACAATTCACTTTATTTGGTAGTGATATTATTTCATTTGCATTTATTTTTACTGACTTTTTAATATGTGCTCTATGAATTGGTGAACAAGAAGGAATTTGCATGATAGTGAACTATTTTAAATTTCTTGCTACATGCTTGGAGAGACTAAAGAGAGCAAAATCATATTTGTTCTTCAGCTGTCACGTGATTTAGTGACTAGAGCACTGGACTTATAATCCTGTGGATTCAGGTTCGATCTCCGGCCAACCCCTGATTTATAATTTGTGTTAAGCAAGCCTGTGGTTCAGATAACATGGCAGTTTTGTTCAGGAGCCCCGGTTCTCCTGTGACATCTCATCTCATCACGGATGTAGCGTAAACTAAACTCCCAAGACATACCCTGGGCAACAACTCTGTCATTAAATTGGTTTACATCTTTTTTATACCTTCAGCCATTTTATAGTGATCACAGCAAACTTACCTAGCTCATTCTCCTTGTTTGCTAGATGTTGAGAAGTCACATTCTACTTGTACTAAATATACTACGTTTGCTAACCGCTTGTCTACACACAACTGACTTCATATGAGTGGATGACGAACAGTCAAGTGCCCGCCATAAGTTAAAAAGTCGGAATGAGATGACACTTAGCTATCTAGTCATAAGCTCATAGTTGACAAGTTGGCAAGTGACAGAGACAGAGGACCTGCTGGAAGTATTTCTGTTGAACTAGAAACATTTTGAGAGATTTCCGGTATCTGCGTGAACATGTGTGGGTCTGTGACAGCAAGGGGGATGATTGAAGTACAGTGGTGGTGCGTTCTTTGTGTTCAATGGTTCAGAGAGCCCCCAGGAAAAACAATTTAATTGTTTTAAATAAATTTATTTATAATTTACACTATCGATCTTTGTTTCTTGCTCATCTTTAATAAGTTTCTTTGTGGCTCTGATGTATTTTTGTCGTATGAAAACCTATGAATCGCAGAGATCGAATACATGCTTACAAGGTTCAATTTTTCCTCTGAACCTCGCCAAGCCAGCTTCTGGACTTGCGTGCGGGGCGAAAGGTAAGGAGGGAATACTGCAGGGGAAACATGTGCATGCACTGGACTGTTCAGTGACATAATAATGAGACAGACGACATGCTATCGCGGAAACGTAAGAATGATCGTTCTTTGTGTTTCAGTCTTAATATATTCATCTGTGAGTGTGACCAGTGTTCGTTTCCAAAGAAAATTAAAGTGTTCAATATCTTTACAAACACATTTTTCAGTTTTAATCTTGGAAGATAAGTGTAAAATAAAGAAGCTTGGAAGGCTGTTACCTCAACTCGATTTAAAGCAGGGGCGTATTTTGCGGGCTACCGGTGGTAGCCCAAGGAAATTACAAAAGAAAAAGTTTATAATATAACATAATGTAATAATTTTGTATTATTAGTTTTACCATAGTAATTAAAATTAAAATAATTGTTAGATATATTTTGTGTAATAATAGGGTCAGCGGTAGCCCAAACCCTTTAACCAGTATACGCCACTGATTTAAAGCAAACACAAACAAGCCCAGGTAAGACATTTTGCAGGGCTTTTAATGTAAAAATATATGAAAGAAACGGCTGGATTTGCAGTTGTGAATCTAAAAATAAATTATTTTGTTTCCCGTGCCTGGTATTTGCTAAGAGTAAAGATACGAGCTGGACATGCATTGATGTGTCAGATTTGACACAAAAAATTAAGAAGCATGAGTAATCTATTACTTATAAGAATTCTTGCCTAGATTTATCAGCCCTTGGAAGAACAAAAATTAGGCAACAGCTTAGTTCAGCTTTCAGGCAGAATATTGAAAGAGAGAATGATAATGTAAGGAAAAATCGCTATGTTCTTTCAAAGATAATTCATCATCATCATCATCATCATCATCATCATCATCATCATCATCATCATCATCATCAGCATCAGCATCATGCTCATTTTAACCCCTTCAGGCCTGATATACATTATAGTGTACATTGTTTCTTTTTTGGAATGTCTTCGACACTTTTAAATATTTAAAAAATTCAATGTGATAGAAATGGGGAGTATTATTTTTTAAACATTTCTATACCTGAATTAAAAGTAAAATAAAAAATTCCGCGGTTTTCCCTCAACCCAATATGAGCAAATGCTGGGTAACTTTTGGTGCTGGACCCTGGACTCATTTCACTGGCATTATCACCTTCATCTCATTTAGACGCTACATAACCTGAAATGTTGATAAAGCGTCGTAAAATAACCTAGTTAAAAAAAAACTCGGGACTGAAGGGGTTAAGGTAATTATCTACTTTAAAGAACTGTAGTATATTTTTAAATTTTCAGAAATGAGATATTGATTAAATTGTTCAAAAACTATGTAATATAAAAGTAGTGAACCCCTTGTCATTTTAGGCATGAACCGCCACTGACTGCAAGTTTGTCAATTGTGAATTAATAAGTATTTCTTTTTAATTGAAGTATAGCCATTAACTTTCGAATGACCCATATATTATATACAAAGACCAAAGAAGAATTAAAAATAAATAAAGATATTTTTTAACTTTGTGACAGTGGTGATATGCTATATTTTCTTCAATAATATCAAAATAACTATTAGGTTATTCTTTATGTGAACTTAAAACTTGACAGTTAGAAACTGCATACTATGCTATGATACATTCACTACCAATACCGGTAACCATTAAGAAAATTTATAACTTTACAAATAATATGGTGGATCTTACATATGTGATACCAAAATCATATTGTGTAGCAATTATAGATAAATAGATTGTATAATACGAGGGGGATCCAGGAAATAACGACCGTTTTGTTGTAATAATTAAAAAAATATATATACATATTTCAAAAAAAAAAAAGTCTGTTACATAACTGAAGCTTCCTTTACTTCTCCTACATTTAAACATTTGTCGTATCTGTTCACTAGCTTTAGAATTCCCGTGTTATACTCCTCTGCCACCAGTTCATTAAGCCAGGTGTTCACTGTCTTCTTCAACTCTTCATCACTTCCAAAACGCGTACCACCCAGAAAATCTTTCAGCTTAGTGAAAAGGTGAAAATCGCTAGGAGCAAGGTCTGGACTATAGGGCGGATGATCAAAGATTTCCCAGCCGAATTGATCCAGCAATTCTCGAGTTGAAGCAGCAGTGTGCGGGCGGGCGTTGTCGTGAAGAAGCACAACTCCTCTCGAAAGCATTCCTCGCCTCTTGTTTTGGATGGCTCGCCGTAGTTTTCGTAAAGTCTCACAATAACGATTTGCATTGATCGTAGTGCCTTTTGGCATGAAATCCAGCAAAAGAACACCTTTGCGATCCCAAAAGACAGTAGCCATGACTTTTTGTGTTGAGAGAGTCTGTTTGAATTTTCTCGGTTTCTTGGGTGATGAGGGATGATGCCACTGACGTGATTGGCGCTTGGTCTCTGGGGTGTTGTGAGACACCCAGGTCTCATCACCAGTCACAATTTGACCAAGAAAGGCGTCTCCATCTGTGTGATATCGCATCAAGAATGTCAATGCTGAGGCCATTCTCTGAGTTTTGTGTTGGTCACTCAGTTGCCGTGGAACCCATCGTGCAGATTTTGTGGTAGCCAAGATGTTGCGACACAATTTCACCAAGCAAAGAACGAGAAATGTCAGGAAAGGCAATATGCAATTCGTCGAATGATGTGCGCCTGTCTTGCAAGATTCTGTCGTTCACTTTAGTCTTCAGGTCTTCTGTGATGAGTGATGGGCGTCCGGGTCGAGTTTCATCGTGGACATTTGTTCGCCCATTGTTGAACATTTCGCACCATTTTCTCACATTTCTTTCATTCATTACAGTATCACCATACACTTCTTTCAATTGCCGGTAAATTTCTGCAGGTTTCAAATGTCGGGCATTCAAAAATCGAATCACACTCCTCACCTCACAGTCGGCGGGATTATCAATCACGTCGTTCATTTTGAAGTAACACAAAATGCACAATGGCGACTTGTTGCAACCAGTACTCACAACATTATGAGAACACATGTTAAGCAAGCCAGTTGACCTTCAAACAAGGAAGGGGAGTCAGCTGCGCAGTGGGTATGCGCGAACGGTCGTTATTTCCTGGATCCCCCTCGTAAATGAAGAGTTTGCGGGAAAAACGATGAATGTCACAGTTTTCTTAAGGTTGATGTCATTATCTAATTCAATGGATCACTGCAAAATTTAATGTTGTTCTTATGAAAAATGGTAAAAAGGAGAATTATCACCACGAATACAATAATCCTTTCCTTTATTTTCTATAGAAACAGCACTACATCTTGGAGTTATAGACTCAATTAGATCATTATCTAATTCTTAACAAAAATGTGACATTCATCGTTTTTCCTGCGAACTCTTCAAATGTTTGTTTTTCATACAATACTTATGACCTGTATTTAACAATATTTTTTTATTGTCGCATTTAGATATTTTTCATAAAATTGGGGTTTTACAATTGTAAGCCTGTTTAGTGTTCGA
The DNA here is from genome assembly GCF_040183065.1 of Periplaneta americana. Classification (NCBI taxonomy): domain Eukaryota; kingdom Metazoa; phylum Arthropoda; class Insecta; order Blattodea; family Blattidae; genus Periplaneta; species Periplaneta americana. The sequence continues at coordinate 102,307,402 of NC_091133.1, read as the reverse complement.
AAATTTGAAAGAACTCTCTTCCATTATGCCTCAAACATTTTTTAAAATTTAAAACAATGATCAAAACCTGGAACCATTAATAATTTTCACTCACCCAATAAGAATACTTCAAATTCATTAAGTCACAGTATAACTGGAGTGTTGTCTGTTAGTAAGCTCCAATATTGTAAATATTCGATGTTAATGTTAAAGCACTCTATGTATTCAACTATCAAAACAGCGACTGTCATTTCACATGATTGCTGTAGTTTACTGTATTCTCCACCAGATGACTTTCAGCAGCACATACAATGTAGAGTTCTATGTAGTAAGTAAGAGTATTTATATTGGCCACTTACAAGCAGTGTGGATCTAGGATTGGTCACATTACTCTTGCTTTCATTGTAGCTCCAAAGCTATACCAGCATGTTATGCATATAGATGTTAGGAAAGTTAGGAAAAAGGAACGAAGAATTTTCGAATAGCTTACCTCAACGCAAATAATAATAAAAAAAAAGTTTGCTGGCAACAAAGTTTGTATGTTTATATGGAACTCTACATGTAGTGCGATCTTAATATTAACATTATGACATGTAAATACTTGTATATTTTTCTCCTAACGAAATGTTGTTTTCTCTATGCTGAATTTAAGTCTTATAATATAAGAATATGTGACAAGAATATGTTTCTTCTTATTGAAACTTGTAATATTACATTCATTTATACTATTATCTCAATTTAATAAAATCTATCGTAAGAAAAAGTAATATTAAATTATTATTATTCTGACTTTCCGGTTTACACACTTTTGTCTGTTTCCGTTCACTGATCTAACCATCTTGTTTGTGGTCTTCCCTGATCTCTTCGTCCTATTGGTCTGTACGATAGAGCTGCCTTTAGATAACGAGAATTTTGCATTCTTTCAACATGTTTTTTTATTATTATTATTATTATTATTATTATTATTATTATTATTATTTATACAGCATCATGTTATACTTTTTAATTTTCCATGATGATGATGATGATGATGATGATGATCATCATCATCATCATAATTCTCATTATCTTAATCTTCATAATTTCATGAATTAAGAAATTCTTTCATTATGGTCTTGACTAATATTATTTCATTTCATCTCATCTCATTCTCGGTCTCTCATCTTCTACGTGAAACAGCCTACAAGAAGAGAAAAATTGTAACATTTGGTAAGGTTTTCCTGTAAATTCTGACATCACTCGTACCAAGGAAAAAGAAGTGTATGATGAACTTCGTGTCTTGTGGTTTTCCATATTGTCCGCCTCACTCCATTCTCTATTTAATTTGCCTCACCTAATTTGCTCCATTATCTATTTATTGGATAGATTATATTCGTACTGCCTGGTAGTATTTATTTAATCCTTAAATTCATCCTTACCTAATCTAAAAATTACATACCAGTAATATCAGTATCAAGAATAAAGACATTGCACGCAATCCAAGGAATTTCGTAAATCCCCTGTTACTTTTTTCGCAGTTGTATGCTACTAATAAGCTTGAATGAGCTATTACGATTATTTTTTTATATTCTGAATGATTTTTCTATTTGTTTGTATAGAATATAATTCTTTTAAATTATAAAAGTAAGATTATACATGTTATGTAGGATTTTCATTTCTTATTGTATTCATTTCTTAAATCTTTTGGTTTGTTTTTGTTCTTGCCATTAAAGTAGTAGCTTTCTTCAATGTGTGCATAAATTCTGAAACTTTCAATATTTTTCTATACCGTACTATTGTAAGAGAAAGGATTTCTTTGGTAATATAAATTTTTAAAAAGAGAAGATAGGACTGTGAAAATTACAGAGGTATTAGTCTACTAAATTCAGGATATAAAGTTCACATAATACTTCTAAAACAAAAATTAGGGCCTATATACATTTTATGAAACCAAATTAAAATGGAACAAAATGGATTTCTGAAAGGTAGATCATGTGCTGATTAGTACTTTACTCTAAAAATGATAATAGAAAAACAAAAAGAGTTTCATAAAGAGACACATTTGGCTTTTATCGATTTTAAAAAGGCTTTTGACAAAGTTAATAGAACAAAATTATTTCAAATCCTGAAAGAAATTCATGTTCCAAACCAATTAATAAATGCAACCTATAATTTATATTATGAAAATTATATTTCAGTATTTAATGGAAACAATCAAACAGTGGAATCAATTAATGAAGGTGTTCGCCAAGGTTGTAGCCTATTAGTCTTACCAATTAATATATATATATATATATATATATATATATATATATGGATGATATGATTAGAAACTGGAAAAGAACAAAATATGGTAATTTGAGCATCAATAGAAATTTAAGGTTAGATATATTACTGTTTGCAGATGATGTAATATTATTATCAGATTCTGAAGATGGCCTCCAATATTCTGTTTTCAAATTACAACTTATTTGTGAGGATTACAGTATGAAAATTTCAGTTAATAAAACTAAAGTAATGGGATTCATAGGGAAAAATCATCTCCGCAGCAAATTTTCCTTTATAATAAACCTTTAGAGCAGGTCTCACGTTTTAAATATCTGGGATTATCATTTAAGTTATGAACGAGAAAACGATATTTCTACAAAATTGAATTACTTTAACTATGCAATGAATACCATCAACACGTACAGTGTGGCCTGCTGAAGTTGTGTACAACTAGAAAATGGGTCACAGTCCTGCCATCTATCCGCAATATGCGGAACTCGAATCACGTAAAGTGAAGTGTGTAGGCAGTGGATACATACATTTCGTCGCTGTTCCTGCAATAACTCCTATGTGCAAAATATACAATTCTTCAGTACGAAGAAAAAACATTTATTCATCCTGTGGCAGCCGTACATAGGGGATTGTGAATTTTTACATTTTTGAAAGAAAGAAATATAATTACATATAGAAGATTTTATTATTTGCTGTATCACTATTTAAGTAATTTAATAGAGCAAAAATCTGAAAATCGATAAGTATGTCACATAGGGGTTATTGCAAGAACAACGACGATTTTCAAACCTTCTCTTGTCCAAAAACATACAAGAATTAAAGCCTATAAAAAATTAGCGAGACCTGTTCTCATGTATGGAAGTGAAGCTTGGACCATACGTAAATGTGATGAACACCGAATCACTGCCGATGAAATGAAGTTTTTAAGAAGAACCGCTGGCTATACTAGATTAAACAAGAGAAATGGGATATTTTGAAAGAATTAAATATTGATCCAATTTTAGAGAAAATTCAAACTTATAGATTCAGGATGCCTAGAACAAGGATACCACGCCAAGCACTAAATTACCGCCCATTAGGAACAAGATCTTTGAGCCATCTGCTGAAATGATGGAGTGAGACCGCAACAGGCCACCAGGCTTAGGGTACAAACACATTGGCGCCTAGCTTTAAAGCTAGCAGGCTCCGCTATCAGTGTTATGAAAGACAACGAAGCTTGGTGTGCACAAATTGGAGCTTGTTTGCAGGTCGCTTTAATCTGTCAGCTGACTCACAGCTGATTAGGTCATCTCCTTGGAATCTGTGTAGACTTGATATCGCAAGGGATTCAAGTAGTGAGGACGAATTTGATTTATTAGACAGTGCAGAATCAAAGTGGTTATTATTACAAGAATTCTTTTCTCGAGTGTGTTCCCTTCACCCTATAAATAATGAAAGGGTTGCGTTTGGTGAATATTATCTCTTTAAATATATGCGGTACTTTCCAGAAAAATTCATTAGCTACACGAGAGTGGAAATCGAAACTTTCGATTATCTTCTCTATTTAACCAAAGATTTCATACAGAAGGCTTGGAAAAATTGCCAGGGAATCCTATTTTGCAGGAAGAACGGCTTATACTCACACTGAGGTAAACTGTACAATTCTTACAAAATAGTGCCTAGTGAACATTCTCAATAATTTGATTGATATTAGTTATTATTTATTTGTTTATTTTTTCATTTTTCGTGGTATTAAGACACATACAGAAGAAAGCGATTAAACCCTTGAAATGAGATCGAAGACTCCAAATCAGGCCTATTGGTGAACGACGATGTCCATTCATCCGAATTCATTAGTAGTTTGTAATTAAAAAATTAATTAAATTCTACCTCCAGTTTTGAATCTATACGAAAAGTTAATGTCGTGGCAGGTCTTTCGAACACACGACAATAAGTTTTTCTACATCCAATGTGTGCAGTGTTTTAAAACTTTACAACCACTGACACAGGATTCCCGCCACGAGTGAAGCAAGCGGTATGCTCAAGGCGGAGCTTGACAGGCCGCTGGCTGATAGTCGGAGTAGCCAAGAATGATATTTCGCGCTCCGTTTAACATTATCACGTTGTAGCATCTATGATATTCAAACAATCGCGCTGCAATTTTTTGTGTTGATAGGTCAATGTCCAAGGGAAGCATAAAAAACAATTCAAAGTCAAAATATTGTTTTTAAAAGTGAGAAAAAAAATACTAACTTTGAAGTGATCTGCTTACAGAAAAAAATTTGCGGTAAGCGGTAAACTTTTTTGTTTTTCACGTTAGATGGGGGGTCAAAGCGAGAAAAATGTTGAGTAAGAATGGAAATTCGTTTTAAAAGTTACTGCTGCTCAAAATCTTTACTGGTTACCGAGTTACGGCCAATTAACGTCAAAACTAAACCACACGCGTGTAGTTTAAAATAGAATACAAATTTGTGTAAATTAAAAAGCACGAATTACACAAATAATTGATAAAAGACGTCTCTACTAATTACACAAGTCATCATTGACATCTGGTCCACAGATCACCTCTCCAATATCTCTGTAACTCCACACCGAGACTTGTGCTGCAAGCTTGTAAGAATGACTGAAACCATTCTTGGAGCTTACAGCGTGCTGGAAAGCTAGCAGTAAAGCGACCATCCATGAGTCAACGTGTGCGGTGTCATATGATTCTAGCTATTCATTTCCCCCGCTACCAGCTAGTCTACCATCGTCAACGTGTTCGTACCCTTAATACGTGATAGGAAGAAGTAGGATTTCTAAATATATATAAATTTTATTCACAAGTCACTGAATTTCTTACTAAAAACACTCCTTGTCTTTAGCATATGGAGTTGTGGTGTAATGTTTTATTTAATGAATGGACAATACACCCTGTCTTGTAATAATTCACCTTTCGTGTATGGTAAACCATAACATTTCAACCCAAGAAAAAAGAAATTTGTAAAATTTCAGTAATCTTACAATGTTATTGTAAGCATTTCCCCAACACATCTTGAAAGAAATATATATTTCTGCAGTCAACCATCTTTCACTCTGGGTCACTGCCACTTGGAACATCATAATAATCTGTCGCCTGTCCACTTAGGAATCTGATATATTTGTTCCACGATCGCACGGAGTTTCAGGTAACACGTGATGAATGTTCTAGACGGTCGTATCACAGACAAGTAAACAAGCAACCATCATAAATAATATTGTCAATAGCAGCATTACCACAGCGTAACGATATTCACTATAGTATATATGATAATATAGAAAAATAGATACAATTTTACATACATATAGAAACTTTTAAACAAGTATTTTCTTAACTTTAGACAATTAAATACAAAATTGATATCGGTATATATTCACAAAGAAATTACACACAGTTATTCTCCACTTTATATTAAGTTCGAAAATACTCTATAATATAACCGACAAAATTTCTTTATAGTGTTGCTACTATGAATGAACTTCTAAATATGGCACATCAATTGAATTTCAAAATTAATTAACATATTTCACAATTAGGTAATGAATGGCTCTGGTGATTATCTCACGAGCACAGAATTGAAAGAATTAATAGAACAAAATGATAAAGAGTCTTAATCATAATTCATGATAATAATAATTATACTAGAATTTGTCTTCCAGACTTTTAACCTCTATTGATACATTATTCTTCACATCTAATAAATTACTGCCCACCTTCACTCCACATTCTATATACAAATGTTGAAATGTACATTAAAAGAATTAATTTACAAATACACTGCATTCATTTTATCTTTCCACACTCGGATGTGTGCAGCTGCAGTGTGCACTGCCACGTTCACTCTACATCTGCGAGTGTGGTAAGATAAAATGTATGCACTATATTTCAGAATATCATCGTCAACTAATGTTAATGAACATATTCAAGGCATTTATTTTTCACCATTCCAAACGACTTATCTACTAATATGAAATCTTTATATATACATAGGTAAATATCACTTAACTGTAATGATATGTCGTCTAGTAAAAACAAAAAATAAAAGATAATTATTATGTATATCATTAATATGTTCGTATAATTTTTGGTTGCAGACTAGATGGAAGGCAGGATTAGTATAATATAAAGAAGGATGTGACGCTATATTTTTTATTATTTTATGCTCGACCATGCCGAAATGTAGTAATTATACACCTGGTAGCAGCCCTTTAATGGACCTTATTAAAGTACACCTATTCATTAAAGTTCAGTTCTTCAACCAATCAGAATATGCCATTGTAGCAATATGAAAGCGCAAGTATCGATTATTCTCGGATATGCAATCGAAAGACAACTAGCAAAATGTCACAGAGGCTGGAAATCCAATATTGTCGCAGAAGGTTATGTTCTGTTACTATAATAATTAGCGTTAATTGTAAGTAATATTCAAATAAATTCAATTTGTTATCTCGTTTTTCAATGTCTAAATCAATTTCAATGTTATATCAAGATTAATGTTCATTTTACTCTCTAGATTATATCAAGGTCGTCGACTTTGTTTCTCGGAAAAAATCAATACTTTCGCGTCTGCGCACATCTCACAATTTATGAGGTAGGCTATTGCACAAGGTCAGTTCCGTTCCTCACTCACATAACAATAACATGAATACTTATGAATAATTTAAAGTTAGAAATATGGTCGAGCATAAAAAGTCGTATGAAACTTGCCTATAATGGTAATTAAGATGCTCGTATGAAAATTATGAAACTCGTTTGCGCTCGTTTCATAAACATACTCGCGTCTTAATTACTACCATTATAGGCTCGTTGCATAATGTACTATTTTACAATGAGGTATATATCATTCTCTATATTGAAGTGATAGCTTAATCTCTCTCCACCCAAGGAAAACACAGATGCCTGAATTTGAAATAGAAACCGAAATTGTAACAGACAAATTTCGTTACAAATACTGTAATATCACCTCTTAAGCTGTTTTGCCTTAACAAACACGTGCTAAGGGGCTGAATCTGCTGAATGGGCTATATGAAAACGAGAAAAATTTGTGTCTGTTCTTAGCTACTTCTTATTAACTCCTCTTTCACTTGGGCATGTTAGCTTTGCAGTTTAGGACGTGGAAATGTCAAATACTAGAAGAGAAACTAGGACAGAAAATTAGGGTAGATGGGACTCTGCGATAAACAGTGAAATAAAGCTGTCTAATCAGAGAAAACCCCTAAAAAATGAACAAACAACCAAACAAATAAATAAAATACCTAGTACAAGTAATTCTTAGTTAAGAGGGTTATGCTTGAGACCAGTCAATGAACAGTAAAGAATTATCTTACTTTCAGAACCTCCCCAAGCACGAAAACACTCTTTTTCAGGGGAGTGCTAGAATTTTGTTAATTTAAATTTCTTTGCATTGTATTTTTCTGGCAATAAATAATATTATTATTTCAATAATTTTAAGGGAAAAATTGTTCCGGGGCCGGGTATCGATCCCGGGACCTCTGGTTGAACGTACTAGCGCTCTGCCAACTGAGCTACCCAGGAACTCCACCTGACACCGTCTCAACTTTTCCCTTTATATCCACACAACTCGCGTGGGCTGATGAAACGCCAAAGACCCACATCGAGTGCACACAATCTCTGTGTGACTTGGAATTGTGGTTTTCTGTTAACATACACAGTGACAGAGATTGTGTGCACTCGATGTGGGTCTCTGACGTTTCGTCAGCCCACGCGAGTTGTGTGGATATAAAGGGAAAAGTTGAGACAGTGTCAGGTGGAGTTCCCGGGTAGCTCAGTTGGCATCCAAGTCACACAGAGATTGTGTGCACTCGACGTGGGTCTCTGGCGATTCGTCAGCCCACGCGAGTTGTGTGGATATAAAGGGAAAAGTTGAGACGGTGTCGGGTGGAGTTCTCGGGTAGCTCAGTTGGCAGAGCGCTGGTACGTTCAACCAGAGGTCCCGGGATCGATACCCAGCCCCGGAACAATTTTTCCCTTGAAATTATTCAAATCTGCTTTACAGGGAGCTTTACCTGAAAGACTAGATTTGCATAATATTATTATTATTTTATTAAAAGAATGGCACTGAAAGATAGGCATAAGAATAGGCTAGTCAGAATAAGTAGAAAAGAAGAAGAAGAAAGAGTATAAAAGAAAAGTTCTGGTACTGATACACGACATAAATGAAATAACTTTTTGAGTATATACCTGTCCACAAACTAAGAACTTAAGAAATCCATTTGTAATGTATCCTACAGTAAAAATATCATACCAGTGCTTACAATTTACTAACAGAGGCCTACATATAATATTCATGGTACATTGACCATTTCAAAATTGTAACACTATCAACTGGTTTCGTTTTAAATTTCTATGTTACAGTTTTATTAATACATTAACTTAGAATTTTAAATGATTTGAAAGTTGAGAATTTTGACTGAACAGAGAAAAATCGAGCAACAGTGCATATTACTGTGGAATCCCGGCCACCAAGTCACTCAATTGAGTGTGCTCCTTGTATAATGGCAGTTGACTTAATATAAAAATGTCAACATATATGTCGAACTTAAAGTCAGGCCACAAAGAGAAAGACACTGGAGGAGAGGGATTCGATCAGGTGCTGTGGATTGAACTTCGGCGTAGCTCAATGGTTAGAGTGCTTAGTGCGTAGAACCAAGGGCCCGGGTTCGATCCCCGGCACCGGAACGAATTTTTCTCCTTTAATAATCATTGTTACCATAACAGACGTATTCTGTAGGACCAAAAAAATTAATCTTTACGCAGATATTTCGTAATTTTGATAATCGTTAAAGCAAAGCTGACGAATTCCAATATCTGGGATATAAAATCGCAGATAAAAACTTAATAGAAATAAAAATTTTCCATCACATCTCAAATCATTAATGATTTCCAAACTATAACCACGAAAATAAGATGCTATAAAACAATAATTATCCCTATTTTAATATACGTAGCAAAAACGTGCGTTCCAACAAGGAAAAGAGAGGACACTAATAATTTTTTTAAATATAATATTGAGAAAGATTTTTGGCCCTACTCACGAAAATGGACAGTGACGAATTAGGAAGAAAATGGAATTAAGAAGCCTGTACCTGGAATCAGATGTTGTAGCACTAGTTAAAAGTAGAAGACTAGGCTAGTTAGGACATATAATAAGAGAAGAACAATCTCTGATAAAAGTTACTAGGGAAGAACTACCAGGTGGAAGGAGACCTTTGGGAAGACCCAAATTCCATTGGAATGACCAGGTGCAAAGGGATCTGGAACGAATAGGAAGAAATAGGAACATGGGGGAAGACAGAGAAGCTTGGAGGAAAATTGTGATTGAGGTCAAAAACCTTCTGAGGTTTGATGTGCCACAGTGACTAAATGATTAAAACAAAGTTTACTATATTTTTTTGTCAATAAAAGTTACCTTTCTTTGTTGTGCAATTTGTTTACGTATTGACTTGGAAACATTTATTTAAATACAAGTCGAGCTGTAAGATTTGTACTTATCACAACCCATTTAGCATAAGCACTTTATATGTATAAATATTGTCGATATGCGTTCACAGAAATTATTCAGTAAAGCTTAGCCAAACTACAGCCTTCTCTCATGAATATCAAATTGTTTCTGGGCACTAAATACACTAGCCTTGCCGTGTCTGATTACGTCAGACATTTCCACATTTTATCTTGTCTGAAAATATGAAAGAATTTAGTGTACTTCCTTCACTCAAACAATACAGTGTATTAAAGTTACTTAATCTGATAAACAATGGACATACACTTCAACGTAACAATGGAATACACAGTTAAATCTGTAAATCTTTCAGAGGTCAATTGATCGTAAGATTTTGATCATATTCCTGTTTGTTCTATGGTAACAGTAGCTTTAGAGAGACTGAACTAATACCAGTAACCATTTAATATCTCATCATTCGCATTTCATTTAGTCTAGCTATGTGTAAGAAAAAATTGGATAATTCTGTTATCTATGTAGAGCTCTTTTCTCGTTTATATTCACTCTTATGAGGATTCTGAAACAACACTATAATTATAGTAGTGATGTACTTTTTTCCGGTTTAGTCCCACCTACTGCATTCCTAAGTTTTGACACGACTCCTATTCACTCGGTTGGATGTTGCCATATTCTTTCATCTCACCACCTAGCAAAAATTCATTATCTACCTGATCTGTATTTATTGTAAGGCGTTACGAAAAGTAGTCATTTTGTACTATACAGGATGTAAAAAAATGTATGTTACAAAGCTTGGTGGTAGGTAGATGGTACCATGTAATCATATTTTGTTAATAAACCCACGTCCAGAAATGCTTTGTTTACATGCTAGCATCTCTGAAATGCAGAAGAGTATGTAGGCAGTACAGATCACAAAGACTACGAAAGTAAAAAAAAAATTGAACTACTGTAAGTAAACAGCATTTTAATCAACTACAGAAGGTGCTCTAAATTGCTGCCACCAACTTCGATACATTTTGTGCATCGCCTGGTTATGTCATGTCAAACTCTTGGAAAGATTCCCGGCATATCTCGGATGACTTCAGCTGCTACTTGAATTCGTGCCACAAGAATCTTGTTGTGTCTCTATGGGAGTCTCGTACACCAGGGTTTTCATGTACCTCCAGAAAAAGAAATCCAATGGTGTCAGGTCAGGTGAGCGAGGGGGCCAGGCTATTGGGTCTTCACGTCCAATCCATCTGTTGCCAAGGTGTCATTCAAGTGGCAACGTACCTCATGATTGAAGTGTGCTGGAGTGCCATGGAGTTCGAAATGACATAACCAGGTAATGCACAAAATGTATCGAAGTTTGTGGCAGTCATTTGGAGCACCTTCTGTGGTTGATTTACTTCTTTCCTAGCTTTTGTGATCTGTACTGCCTACGACTTCCTCCACATTTCAGAGAAGCTAGCACGTAAACAAAGTATTTCTGGACATGGGTTTATTAACAAAATATGACCACATGGTACCCATCTACCTACCACCGAGCCTTGTAACATACTTTTTTACATTCTGTATTGAAAGTGCTATAATACTGGATTTTAACTTATGAAATGTCACGAGAAGTCGAACAACTATCGCCTCAGACGGCAAGGAATATTTCGTAAAGAGTTGATCAGTGGTGATACTGTATGTCTTTGATCACAGTAGATAACTGACTTGACAACGCGAGAACATATTCCATCGGCATAACGTCACCAACAGCCAATGCCAGTGAAATGTCACGTGATTCGCTACAGAAAATAAGAACGTCCGTAATAGACACAATCGTAAGTAGCGAGGTTTATTGGTCATGTAGTCAACATGACGCAAGGTTACCGGTCAAAACAAACGACACAGGACACATACCCAGTTCCTAAAGGTATGAAATTAAGTCCCTATAAGGAATCAATGCCCGATTCACTGTAGTTGTAAAAATAAGGTAGTAACACAGTCTAGTATATACAGTCGCGAAGCTCAATATGTAGTACATATGCAAACATTAGATAGTTGCTCACCACTAGGATCGCTAATATCGCCTCATTTCAGGCAATGCAAAATAGTACCGTCACAGTCTATTGTTTCTAGCACCCTCAAAACTCAAGCTTCGTGACTGTATACAGTAGACTGTGGTAGTAAGTTAAACATCCTAATAAACGAACATGCGTCAAGTCCCCAAAAACAGTCTGAGAAACTTTCAGGCTTAACTGAATGAGCCTCTCTCGAAGAAGAATAAATCAGTCTCGTTGCCGCTGTTCTCCTGTGTAGTTACTTTAGGAACAATAAAATTAACCTACTTCCTTCTGGCAAGTGACACTTCCACGTGTCACAGCACTATGACGAATGGAATGAGGAGAAAACGTGTTGCCATCATCTGCAGATGACAGACGTGAGTGCGTTCTTCGAATTAGAGTTGCTTGCGTCTTCCAAGACGTTGGGCGTTTTGTTGCTGTTGGTGTGCAGCTGATGCTGATCATCTCTGCCGTTTACGTTCGTGATTGCCTGCGCGCTGTTCCTGTGTGGGAGCGGGTGAAGGTGCTCCGTTTCTCTGCTGTTTCTGCGACCAGATCTGAGGCTGTTCTTCCACGACATACTTTGGTTGCTGTTGTTCCGGTATATACTGCTGCTGTTGCTTCCCCGCCGACTGTTTAGTCCCGTTGAGTTGCCGCTCAGCGCCACAACGTTTTGGTGATGTAACTGAAACATAAGCACAAGATGCTTTCAACTGTCATGAAAACATGCGAACTTGCAGGTGTTTATTTGTAGGCCGAAAAAAAAAAAGTATCACAAAATTTCCTATATAACGAATACAAACAAATTGTGAGTAGTCAGTGGCGTACGCAGAATTTTGTCAAGGTGGGGGGGGGGGGGTTCATTATTAAAATTGTTTACAATTTACATATCGGTATCACAGGCTTATACAGAGTGATTTATATAGAACTGACATATTTCTTTCTTTAATTATTCCGTTGGAAATTCATTCAATGACCCAATTTTAGCACCAAATTAAGCAGAATGTTCTGGAGTTTCGATTCCTTGTCACTAGATGAGCAGATGTTTATGTTTTATTCCTATTGTTGGCAGCACTAGATGCGCAGATGTTTATCTTTTATTCCTATTGTTGGCAGCTGTTTTCGACATTTTGTGTCAACGTGAAAATGCAGTACACATTAAATCAACGACTGTTCCTTGTGAAGCAATACTGGATTACGAATTCAATTACACCTACTCAAAGGGCATACCAGAGAGAATTTGGTGTTCGCAATCCTCCCATAAGAAACACAATACTGGGATTGGTAAACAAATTGGAAACAACTGGATCTCTGGTGAGTGAAAAGGGCCAATTTTTTTTAACCAGACTGTGAACACTGCAGAGTACCGACTGATTTTCATGGAGTTTGTTTAGCAACTGGACGATGTAGAGCTGAGTCAAGGATATTTTCAGCAAGATGGCGCTACATGCCATACATCAAATGAATCCATGGAACTAATTGCAAGTTTCTTTGATGACCGAATAATTTCCAGGAACCTGTGGCCACCGAGATCTCCGGATTTGACAACGCCGGACTTCTTTCTATGGGGTTACTTAAAAGACAGGGTTTACTCCACACGTCCTCAGACATTGGACGATCTGAAGCACAACATCACACAGGAGATTCAAGCTATTGACAACAGAGTCCTCCAACGAGTGGCCAGTAACATGGAACGACGTGTTGAGTTGTGCCTTATGCAAGATGGAGGACATTTTCAATATTTGCTATAGACGTAAATAATCTCCCAAAATTCCTCTACATTTTAGGTATAATAAGTTGTCGCTAGCACAATTCGTTTTGAAACAATTAATGAAAGAAATGTGTCAGTTCTATATAAATCATTCTGTATATACAGTCACGAAGCTTGAGTTGTGAGGGTGCTAGAAACAAGACTGTGCTGGTACTCTTTCGCATTGTCTGGAATGAGGCGATATTAGCGATCCTAGTGGTTAGCAACTATCTATGGATGCATATTTACTACGTATTGAGCTTCGTGACTGTATATACTAGACTGTGTCGGTATTTTAAATGTGTGTGTGTATATTATTATTATTATTATTATTATTATTATTATTATTATTATTAAAAATATGAACACAAAAGTTTCACAATAAAGTCAGAACTCAAACTATCGAACAGGTGAATATCGCCCTTAAAATGAGTTTAAAATCGACAGTGCACAATATTTAACATCTGCACTACAGAACTGTCAAAACAACCCTTTCAATATGTTTCACAACAAGTTAGTTTCATATTGTGTCGGTTTCATTTTATTACAAGGTCGGTACTAGATGGTAGGTCTCTCTATAATAAAGATAGCATTTTTATAATTGGAACGTGACGCAGCACCAAGCACAGAGATTATATTAAAGGAGGGGTAGAAGGACTATGATTTATGTCAATGTACATTTTGTTACTCTGACAGTAAAAAAAAATAGAGAAAGAAAAACGATTATGGATTAAAAAATATTCAAATCTAAATATGTAATATGTTTCAAGTTCAAAGGGGGGTTCAAACCCGGTAACCTCTCCTTGCGCGTGTCCCTGTGTGTAGTAGTTTAAGAGAAAAAGCTGTAAACAGAAAGATGGCATTGGGTGCCACAAATGATGAAAACGTGCATTTCCGCGAAAAGCTTGAAAATTATTATTATTATTATTATTATTATTATTATTATATATATATATATATATATATATATATATATATATATATATATTTGCAGAACATACCATTTTCTCTTCACATACTAAGAAAATAAGTAGGAAGTATCGCTACATAAAATTAATTAAAAACGATAATTCACTATTTTATAATAATTTCAACGAAGACTGGATGACCCCTAAAACATATTGCTAGATGAAAGTCAACGGACTGGAGTTTTGGATTTTCATATTAAGAGTTCCAGATTTAAATCATGGCGCGTCAAAGTGAAAATTATTGTTATGGGCAAAGACGTTCTAGAAACAAGTTTTGACGAGATACTCTCGTTTCCCCTACCACAATTCCATAATATCTTCCTAATATACAATGAAAAATCCCAGGCTTCGCCGGGACTTGAACCCGGACTGGCTGAAGGTCTGACGACTCAGCCACTGCAGGAGTGGGGATAATAATTACTCAATCGTAAATTATTTACCCAAACATAATGTCGCTATAAATAAATGAACGCATATTAATCAATCATTCAATCAATCAACTCTGTCATGCCATGGAACACAACACCAATGGTGCGAACCTGTGTGGTTGTTGTTGATGTTGGTGGTGGTGTATATGTACCTCACCTGCTGCCCCACGCGCCCCCCTGTGGCGCCATAGCCGCTGCCACGTCCCAACCTGAAGTTGAAGTAGCCGTACACGATGGGGTTCATGCACGAGTTGGTGCTGGCGAACAGGAAGAGAGCCTTCTGCACCCGATGATCCACTGTCTCTGCCGACCGCTCGTCGATCCAGTACCTGCAGCACAAGAAGAGACACTTCTTCTTGATGATGTTAACATGGTGTGATTGACTTACGGTATTTCTAGACCTAATGCAACTATTAGTAATATGGTTGCACGTGATGGTGATCATACATTGCCTGGGCACTAATTCTGAACAACAAATCGTGATCATATCACAGTCTACTATATACAGTCGCGAAGCTCAATATGTAGTAAAAATGCAAACATGGGTAGTTGCCCACCACTAGGATCGCTACTATCGCCTCATCATCGCAGATCTCTCTCATAGTAGACGACAAAATATGTTACACTTTCGTTGTGTTCTTTTAGAAATATTAACACCTTCCTTCCATTATTGAAATATTAAATGCATAAAGTTAATTTATTATTTTAATGAAGTATATTAAATTCCACCATAAACTCGAAGATACCTGCAAGAAATAGGTTAATATTATTTTGGTTTGTGCAAAACGAACTGAAATTTACTATAATCGCTTCACTCATTCAAGATTATAGCGATAATTAACTATGAAACCAATAAATATTAATTTGCATTTCCCTTTACAACAATAATAATGGAAATATGAATTAATGGAGTAACTTACGTGTACCGGTACTTGTAGTGTAGGCTTACGTAGTTAACAAAGTGGGATGAGGTTAAGCAATAATAATCACACCAGAATTGGAAATAAAACGTGATCAATAAATTTTATTGTAATAGACTTACTTTTTCTACGGCTCTAGTAAAGCAACAAATAAAAATAACAACAAAATTAACAGCTATAATTAAAAACATATCCTTTGAAAAAAAAGTAGGCCTAAGTTGTCTGAAAATGTACAATTATTCAAGGAATCAGCTGATACAGACGTAGAATTAGTGCAAAGCTTTTGTTTCTCAGCTGCAGGTAATAACAGAACAGTTTTATTTGAAACATCAAATAAAGTTGGAACTGCATTCCAGATTAATTTATTTTTGTTTTCATTCATAAATTGTGTGTTTTCGAAATGAAGAGAGCAAAACTTTATATTATTATAAAGATATGCTTCATTCTTTGTCATTAAATCTTCCCTCCTGCTGTTTATTAACCACTTTTTGCATCTAAAAGTAAAATAAGAAATAGATGTTAGGATTTTTCTTCACGAGCAGTAATGCGAAATACGCAACGACCTAGCACTCGATGGAAATACGACTCAGTCCACTCTAAATCCAAAGTCGACCGTGGACAGTCTATTGTTTCTAGTTGCTAACCGCTTGGAGCGCTTTATCGCGAGATTTGCAAAAAAACACCTCAAGCTTCGCGACTGTATATAGTAGACTGTGATCATATGGTGAGTTACTAAGTGTGACGATGCTTACCACAGGCACATGACGTAATACGGAGTCCAACAGATGAAGAATACGACGAATATGATGATGGCCATCTTGAGAGTCCTATTCCTGGCCCTGTTGAGGAACACTAGACTAGAGCGGCGGAAACTGTCTGCAATTAAACACAAGAGCCAACATAAGCGTTAATATACAGGGACAAGTTGGTCGGTAAACACACATACAACCTTCTAGACCGATGGTTCCCAAAGCGACTCCCTCGGGAGGGTCCTTTAGTGAGGTGAGGGGGGTCGTGAGATGATTCATAAACTAAAACAAAAATACCTTATTAACAACATTTATGTCGTATTTAGAAACAAACATCGCTAAAAAAAATGTTTCAGTAGTTGCCAAGTAAAAAATAAAATTAATGTGATAAATGTGCCTACTTTTGAGAAAGTATTAGCTCCTCATATCTGAACTCTAATATTCGATATACACAATGATATTATTTTCAATTTCAATAAGATTTCTCGCTTTTCTTTTTCTGACAATTGAAGAGTGTAATCCCAAAACTCGTTCAGTCCATTTGGTTATTTTCATGATTTATACAAGTTAAGTCTATATGATTTTTTTGAGAGATCTATTGTGATATTTTAAGTTTTTTTTTCTTCAAAAAACAACGCCAATCCTTGTCTAAAAGTTTGTGTTATTGTGCAAGTCACTACAAAACTCTCAGTCCGTAGACCAGTGAATAAAAAAAAACTAGACCAGTCCTTTCATAAAAATGGACTGAACACGTTTAGGAATCACACTCTTCAATAACAGACTAAACTTCACTTTTGCATAAATATGGGTTTGAAAATGCTATCAACCATTTTAAGAGCTCCTTTTGTAAGCTCGAAGTATTCTTGCATTCTTTTGATAAAAGACATATCTACATTCGACGAAAAAGGTACAATTTCAACATTCCATCAGTAGGTACAGTTCCAGAAAAAATAAATGGGGCGCCTAATTTCACCAAGTTCCAGATACAACACACTGCACACGTGCAGTGGACAAGAGAGTCTGTATGTATATATGCTACATGTGGAAAGTCGTGTGAAACTTGTTGCCTATATACAGGTGGACTGCCATCAAGACTCGGCCCATTACTTTTTCTGGTACTGTACAATGTACATATTTCAACGAGTCTTTTCTTGACATTTTTTTCTTTGGAATTTGAGCCAATTGAACGCCAACTATGTATGTTAAGTTATATTTTATTTAACGAAGCTCGCAACTGCAGAGGTTATATCAGCGTCGCCGATGTGCCGGAATTTTGTCCCGCGGTTCTTTTACATGCCAGTAAATCTACTGACATGATTTGTCGCATTTAAGCACACTTAAATGCCATCGACCTGGCCCGGGATCGAACCCGCAACCCTCGACATAGAAGGCCAGCGCTATACCAACTCGCCAACCAGGTCGACCCAACTATGTAAAAACTGATCCAATATCTATCTGCGACTCTCGTGAATGTTCTGAGTTTCTCGGAAAATATATAACTTAATTGCGTATCAGAAAAAAACAAAGTCAGGATTTGTCGTATTATATGGTACATAGCTAAATGCTCCATTACTTCTTTAATACATAGAAATGAATCAAGTTTCTTTCTGTCTAGTGATGACTGGAAATCAAGTTTCCTTATAAACTAGTCGATCTAATTTCTGGCAGTTAATATGTTAACATCTCAGCCATGCAAACTACAATTGATATTGTTTAAGTGTTCGAAAAATGTATAAGCAAAGAAGGCCAGTCTAAAAAGCCAAAGAGATTTTGAAAATAGTTTTGCATATTCAGATTTCTCATCTTGCACGTATCGGCATATTAAAAGTTGGGTGGTATCAGCTGGTTTTGAGTAAAATTATAATTGTTTTCAATTTTACGGGGATATGTTATTTTTATAATGGTATTAAGTACCGGTCGCAAATTAATATTTCACTCAAAAGTGGGTTGCGCCTTAAAAAAAAGCTAGGAATCTACTGTTCTAGACTGAGTTTGAAAAAAGGAAGAGAATAAGAAAGGATCAAGAAAAGTAAGATAAAGAGAAAAGTGAGGAAAAAATTAAGAAAGTAAAAAGAGAAGGAGACGAGAGAAAGGAGCAGTAAGGAAGAGAAGAATACAAGGAAAATAAGGAGAAAATGATAATCAAGAGAAGGGAGAAAGAAAAATGAGTATGAATGGAGGGGAAAAGAAAAAGATAAGGAAGAAAAGAAAGAGGAAAAGGAAGGAAAAAGAATGAATGCATTCGTCTCTGTGTCCGGACTTCATGGCCACTCTGTATGCTTCCACAGGAGCACCGGCAGTCTAATGCCTTTTCAAACTCTAGAGCTGAATTCAAACTCACCCTCGTTCAAGTTACATCAATAATGAACAGATATTCCGTTTGACATTTCCTCTGCCATAATTCCGCCATTTCGTCATAATTTCTAATAATCTTTATTGTAGTAACAATAAAAACTACTGCAGTATGACATCTCGTCCAAGGAACCAACTACTTGAGGTTCTATGGAAAAAGTAACCATGGACATGACACTATGCCAGATAGACATTTCCGTATTATTTTTTACGCGCATGAGAAACACAGCAAAAACATCATTTACTAATTTTGATTGGGAATTTGGATGCCACAGCTAAAAAGAGGTCACATAAACAGAGACAGATGTCCACAACAAGGCAGTCCAGATAACCCGGGACACGTAATATTGAGATAAATGCATGGAAACAAAAACAAACACTTTTTTTCAATAAGCGAGGAAAACTTTCCTATAGAGCTGGTTATCTGAAGAAAACTAAGCCGTGGTCTCATGGTGTAATGGTTAGCACTCTGGACTCTGAATCCAGCGATCCGAGTTCAAATCTCGGTGGGACCTAAACTGAGTTTTTTAAATTTAAAAATTGAAGATCTAAGAATTGTTATATATATATATATATATATATATATATATATATATATATATATATATAAGATGGCATCGTCATACAATATTTTAATTTTAGTTACACTACCACACCGAGAAAACTAAACTGTCAAAAATTATGCTTAATGTCCCTAATTAGGCCGCTGCTGCTGCTGCTGCTGCTGCTACTACTACTACTATTACTCCTGTCCGACCGAGTGGTTATGTGATGTACCGCATCCCGGTTCTCCCAGCCGTTTCTGCTGGTCCCTCCGTAAAGGCTGATGACTGAGCTGTTAAGGCTTTTCCCTAAAATATTTGGTGTAAGGAATTAGAATTCTACGTAATATCATGTTAAGTAACTATCACGTGATTTCCCCCGTTTCGACGACCCTGCGATATAACCACTCGGTTGGACAGTACTACTACCGTTACCACTTGCTATTACCATTACTAATACTACTGCTATTACTGTTGCTACTAGGCTAGGCCTATTACTTCTACAACTACCGCTACTGCAGCTACTACTACTGCTACTACTACTACTACTACTACCGTTACTACTGCTACTTCTACTACTACACAGATAGTAACAGTATATTCCTACTACAAAAAAGAGTAGTTAGAATAACAGTAGGTGTCAAATCTAGGGAATCGTGTAGGACTACTTAAAAAAACTACAAATAATGCCCATGGCTTGTCAGTATATTTTTTCATTAATAATCTTCCTCGTATACAATCGTGAAAACTTTGTAACTAATTCAACAGTTCATAGCATAAATACGCGTAAAAATGACTTTCATACCCTATCGGAAAGTCTATCGTGCTATCAAAAAGGAGTGCGTTATATGGCAGTAACAATTTTTAATAACTTCCCTACGGATATAAAAAATGTAACTCAAAACATAAGATTATTTAGGGCCAAAGTAAATAAGTGCCTAATATTTCACGTCTTCTATTCTGTAGGTGAATTCATGACATTCAACAACGCTTCATGAAATTGATACTAAAACTTTGTGTTGTACTAGTAGACTATATTGTAAACCTCTTCTATACCTATATATTTCAACTAGACTGTGACTATAAATTTAGGGTGCTATTCATAGACATTTCGCTAGCCCGGGCTACGAGCGTGCTAAACAGGATTCATATCATATCATATCATATCATATCATATCATATCATATCATATCATATCATATCATATCATATCATATCATATCATATCATATCATATCATATCGCTAACACTGGTTTATGAATACGAAAAACGTTAGTTCGCTGATCATCCACCGAAAGCCCGCGCTAAGAATGTCTATGAATACGGCCCTTAGACTTTATAGTAGTATTACGATTTTTTTTTTTTCGTTTGACGTGTTCCATATTCTAGCTGTGAAGCAATGTACGAATACCATAGAATGTAAATAAATACAATACAATACTGCTGATACTGCTGTCTGTACTATGAACGTAGTAGCTAGTGACTACGGGAATTTCTAAATTTGACGCCCACTGAGTTTTCAGTTATGGTAAAATGAATAATTTGATAAATGTTGGAATCTCATGATCACGGTAATTCAAACAGTGCTTAACCAAAAATAGGTACAGTGTATTTAAAATTTGTTGAAGTGTCAGACTTGATTATATTTTTGGTAAATAAAGATTCAATTATGAGTGCTTAACATATCCTAATTATATGAGCACGATAATTCCAGAGTCCATGTTCTTCATACTGAATGCGTGAGAACTAAATTAGCACTGATTAGATGTGTTACATTTTTAATGAACTACTTAAAGCAAGTCACGGAGCGTGGAAGGAACTACTTACTTACTTACTTATTGGCATTTAAGGAACCCGGAGGTTCACTGCCGCCCTCACATAAGCCCGCCATTGATCCCTATCCTGAGCAAGATTAATCCAGTCTCTACCATCATATCCCACCTCCCTCAAATCCATTTTAATATTATCTTCCCATCTATGTCTCGGCCTCCCCAAAGGTCATTTTCCCGCCGGCCTCCCAACTAACACTCTATATGCATTTCTCGATTCGCCCATACGTGCTACATGCCCTGCCCATCTCAAGCGTTTGGATTTAATGTTTCTAATTA
Source organism: Periplaneta americana (assembly GCF_040183065.1). NCBI lineage: Eukaryota > Metazoa > Arthropoda > Insecta > Blattodea > Blattidae > Periplaneta > Periplaneta americana. The sequence continues at coordinate 102,285,841 of NC_091133.1, read as the reverse complement.
TGTCAGGTGAAGAATACAATGCGTGCAGCTCTGCGTTGTGTAACTTTCTCCATTCTCCTGTAACTTCATCCCTCTTAGCCCCAAATATTTTCCTAAGAACCTTATTCTCAAACACCCTTAATCTCTGTTCCTCTCTCAAAGTGAGAGTCCAAGCTTCACAACCATATAGAACAACCGGTAATATAACTGTTTTATAAATTCTAACTTTCAGATTTTTTGACAGCAGACTAGATGACAAAAGCTTCTCAACCGAATAATAACACGCATTTCCCATATTTATTCTGCGTTTAATTTCCTCCTGAGTGTCATTTATATTTGTTACTGTTGCTCCAAGATATTTGAATTTTTCCACCTCTTCGAAGGAAGGAAGGAAGTGGAAGGAACTACACATTTGGTAAATAATCACTTTCTTGAGTTCAAGGTTTAGAAAACAATAAATAAGGCTCAATATAGTATTGATATAGAGAGAGTGAGAGAGAGAGAGATTAAATTGGCTGGGTCACTGGCTAAGAATAAACTGCCTACTGAAGGATGCACTATAAGGAATGGTGAACGGGAGAAAGTCAGGGCAGAAGAAGGTATCAGATAATAGACTACATTAATACGTATGAATCGTATGCGGAGACTAAGAGGAAGACGGAAGAAAAGGGAAAATTGGAGAATATTGGGTTTGCAGTGAAAGACTTGTCCTTGAGCAGAAAACTATGTAAAATAAATTGATCATTTTCAAATGTAGTGGACAAATAAGATACTGGCGTGGCTCGGTTTACTCTTTTTTTTTAGTAAGTTATTTTAGGACGCTTTATCAACAGCTTAGGTTATTTAGCGTCTGAATGAGATGAAGGTGATAATGCCGGTGAAATGAGTCCGGGGTCCAACACCGAAAGTTACCCAGCATTTGCTCATATTGGGTTGAGGGAAAACCCCACAAAAAACCTCAACCAGTTAACTTGCCCCGATCGAGAATCGAACCTGGGCCACCTGGTTTCACGGCCAGACTTGCTAACCGTTACTCCACAGATGTGGACTCGGTTTACTCGAGGACCGGACCTATATGCAGTGATTGTCGAAGTACAACGGGTGAACTGGATGGCAATCATGAATCCGATACTGACAAGTGGGTCATCCTGCCTCAACCCTGACAAAGCCCACTCCCAGAAGAGTAGGTACCTGATAAACCCTACGGCTCAAAGCCCCAAGCCCTTGAATCCTATATTAGCATCGGAGACTCGTACTACCGCCAAGAATTCACCCTAGCCTACTTTTAAATATTGCATATGAGGTGAAATTATGGGGAGGTGTAGGGTGTTGGTGGCATGAAAGAGTGAAACGGGAGTACTCGGAGAAAATCTGTGAAACGTATGCTTTGTCTAGCACAAATTCTACTCCGACCAGGCCAGAGATTGTACCCGGACAGCCTAGCGCTGAGTCATAGATGCGCAGATAGCAATATACAGGGCGTTTCGTAAAATGTGGAACCCACTTCATCGGTAGACAGGAGATATAAAGCAATGCAAAAAGTTCCTATTAACATTTGCCTCATTTGATCTTGGTTCCAATTTTCATGTTTGTACGCAAGTAATGTGGAGTTGGTTACCATCACAAAAAGTGCTGAAAATGACCACATTCAGTCTTAATACCAGTCTTTGCCGTTTCGTAAACTGCCGTATTTAAATTAATATCAGGGTTTGTCGGATAAGTTGGCAGCCGTCTTGGATACTCTGAGAAAGTATTTCAATGCTGGTAATGGGTTATAAATAAGCAATTGTGGCACCACAAACAAACCCTATGGATTTACGTCTGGAGAACATGAACACTGGCATTTTCTGAGTGCACAAAAAGAGCAACAACTGATGGAAATTTTATTTTGTCTAATTAAAAACTGTGTTTGCTTGAAATAGGTCTACAGCTGTTGGTTGGACACTTTAACAGCTCTCTACATTTATTTATTATTTTAAACTTGCAGTAATTTTATAATTATTACATAAATGCACTAATGAACATCGGTAATGGCAAAGTAAATAACCACAATGTATAATGTAAAGTATGATAATTAAACAAATACAAATATAGTATTACTATTAATTACAGAAAAAAACATCTGATTGAAGTTCTGGCTGATTAGTATATCTATTATCAGACAGTACATCTCACTTAACGATGTGTCAGAGGAAGAACAATAGTTTGTATGTATCTGAAGTCTGACTACTGTAATATGTAGCTAAACGACGATGTATCCAATGGCGAGGGAAAGGAACTGGCCACCCTCCCTATTATCTCCTAGCTAGTTGCCTCATAAGTGGTGCTTTCTTGGTATCACTTGTGAGATTCAGACCTGTCTTCGGACAGTTGACTAAACAACAACAATAGAAATTCCATTGTAACGTTTATACTTTAAACTCAAAATGTATATACCTAAAACTAGTTATTCATAAATAATGATTTTTGATTATACTCTAAGCAGATGCATTATTATTTTATTAAGAAATAATTTTTAAGAAGACAGAATGTTATTTTTAACAATAAAAGTATTTTGTGCGAGATCGTGCGTATTTGCTTGTTTTCCGCACAGAACCAATACGCGGTAAGTGTGAAATACCACATTCAGTATTCCCAACGTAACACACATAACAATTTCCCTCTTCTTACCGCTTAAGCGCGACATTCATTTTACTGCTTTAGGCTTTTAACATATTATTTTTTGAGACGTTTAACATAGTAATAATTATAAATTGGAAACTTACCACTGCAATTTCACCTAAATTGCAATGTTAATTATTGTTTTTAAATATTTGCAAACATTAAGTAAAGTCTACTACTCCACGAAACTTATTGCATTCCTGATACGAGTAACATTAAGGAAGCCGTGAAAAAATCAACAAGATTCCAGACGCGGATGTTATTACTGCAATATGTTATATAAATAATATTGTTAAAATATTAAAATGAAAAATAAATCATTACATAACCTTACCGTTTGTTTCAAGTTCGCATTTATAGACTGGGGGGGGGGGGGGGAAAGACAGACGTATATCACGGCCTGATGGAGTATAGTAAACACAGAAAACATTTTAGAGCAACAATGTTGAAGAAAGATATTTTGGTTTTCCGAAGTTGGCGTCATTAAACAGAAACCAACATGGAGATTTCATTGCAACTAATTAGAAATTCGTCTTTCAGGTATGTAATAAACGATCTTCGCACAAAATAATGTACGATACACGAGCGGTATGTTTGTTTTCGTGTTCTCGGAAATTAAAAAAGCTCAACTACGTTTCGCTTTTTCAATCTTTTCCTCGACCATGAAAACGTCAACATACCGCTCTTGTAACGTATATTACTATTACGGCTCTTGTTGAATGTAGTTTTAAGCTGCATGTTATTGCTCTTGACGATACCTGTTATACCTGGATGGCTCAATATGATCTGCCTTTTATACCCACAAAGAGAGCGAAACAAATCAAACATTCGTTAAGCCAGGCAGTCCTCAAGACGGAAGAGCGTTGCATATTGCCTACAACGCCAGGCGTTCAGTAGCAATATAATTATATTGGGTGTTCAGGTCAAAGTGTGTCATGGCCCGCTGTATGCCGTCATGTGGTTAGCCGATGAGCCTAGAGAATTCAATCTTCCTACACTTCCGCAGAGGCGTATTACCTATGTGCAAGAGAAGTTGCCTAGCAAGTACGGCGTTCATTCTGAAGAGTACTTACCGATACGTACGGTAACGCCGGTAGTGGCAGGAATGTGAACTGTTTGGAAACACGTACTGAGGTGATTTTTTTTCTTACTGTCGGGATATGGGGAGAGGGTTAAGACGATTACTTACGTATTCGTTGAATTAACTTCGACTGTCAACATGGACACGGAACATTTGATTTGTATTGTGGAATGTTGCCGTACGCAACCGATGATAACAAATACCCTGCGTACGACTTACCCGCGCAAAACACAGTTCGAAAGAAGTTATGGTAGCACACAGACCGTACAGACCGCCATCTGTTGCTACAACGTTCAAGTTATACAGTACACGTTCTCAAGTTCAGATTGAACGCCTTGATTAATAGGCAACTTCTCTGACATAAAAGCTGAAACTCGCTTCAAATCCCTGACTCACAACAGTGACGTCATGACACACTTTGAAATGAACACCCAGTATTATCATTTCCATTTTTCACCAACGGTTGTGCAGGACTAATGTCATTAGATCTTGTCTGTTGAACTCACCGTCCGGAGAGAGCTGGTAGCGGCGGATGATCTCGCCGAGGATGCAGGCGTAGCTGATGACGATGACGATGAGGGGAAGGCCGTACATCATGACCATGCCAAGCACGCGGTACGTGAACTCGTGCATCTTGGTACTGAAGAAATTGAAGGACACGCACTGTTCGTACCACGTCACGTTGGGGTGGGGCTCCACGTGGAAGATCACCGCCTGCAACCAGTAACACCACATGCACTGTACAAGCGCACTCTACAGCTAACTTCACGTCCTTCTTACCTGTTCTATCACTTTCTTTAATTGATAACATTGGTGTTATCTATTTCTTACACTAGTACTTATGCTGTATAATGACAATTTAATTGCATTGAATTTCAAAACTTTAGCAACAGCTTTTATTTCCTCGAGTGTATTTTCATAATATATCGTCACTCCTATAATAACTCCTATGTGCAAAATGTAAAATTTTTCAGTACGAAGAGAAAACACATTTATTCATCCTATGGCAACCGTACATAGGAGACTGTGAAGTGAATTCTTGTATTTTCGAAACAAAGAAATATAATTACACACAGGAGATTTTATTATTTGCTGTATCACTATTTAAGCTATTTAATAAAGCAAAAATCCGAAAACCGATAAATATGTCACGTAGGAGTTATTGCAGGAACAACGACGATATATACATAAATTCAGAAAAGAAAACAAGTTTGATTGTTTTACTCAAAATTAAAATCTGCTGATTAAACAGAATATTTAACTCAGGCCTGCACAAGGTTTGCGCTCTCCGAACCGGCTCACAGCTCATGAGCGGAATGCAGATATTAGCTGCGCTCTGTATAAGGGTGGACTGGAAGAAGGGGTGATCTCGTACCAAAATATACACAAAAGGAAGTACTATTATGAGTGCTTATGAAATGAATTCCTGTTCAGTGTTTGCAAAACTATCTTGGACTATTATTAATTAATAAAGAAATATTTATTTTACAGAAGTAACAGAAATTCTATAGCTACTTAAATATACAATATCATTGTTAAATTTTTATTTATCAGTACATCAAAACGGGGTTTTATGCTGTTGGCAGCTGAAAGCAACAGTAGCCTAATGATCATAATGAAACATCAGTTACAGATGTTCGATGTCTGTCTTTATTAAAGTTGATTATAGAAAACAGTTGCTCACAAATATAAATGTTGAACCAAACATAGCAATCATTTACACAGCCAGCCTGTGTAGTCGTGGATATTATTGCTAATGTTTAGTCTTGTAAAACTCAACCAGGCTAGTAGTATTATTCAAACGATCTTTAGCTCTTAGGTCACATTGAAGATCAGTAAGTTCGAACTGTAAATCGTTAAACGTTAAATGTTATGTTCCGTCTTTTAGATTCCTCCATACTGTACTGTAGCAGCAGGTAAGCAACGTGAAACAGTTACTGAGAATAGACCTACACACTGCACTCCACTAGATAATTGAGTGGTCGTTTCTCTCCCCTCTACCCATAGCAAGTCTATGTCATTCTGACGTATCTTCCTAAACTGTAAAACGTCTTTGATCTTCCTCTCCGTTTCGGCGAGCGGTAAACGCCGCTCTCCCGCTCCGAAGGAGCGCGCGCGCTCGTTGAACGCTGTTTGTGCGGGCCTGATTTAACTGCTTACTTTAAAATATAATTATTTTACTTCCAACACTGAAAATATCACTATTAACACTTTGTAATTATTTCAGTTTTCACTTAAAATATCGTTATACACTTTAAATATTTATAATTGTCATTCTCACACGTTTAATTACACTAATGTTAATCACTGGTATGGTCATTTAAGCCCTTGTGATATTATGGATAAAGGACCAATTAGAGGAAAGTCTTTCAAGATGAGTTGAAGATGCTGGGATGCAAAGCAATATCTGACACCTCCTTATGTTGCCGATTTTTCTCGATAGTGTTGATAACTGGTTATAAGGAATGTTTTATTTTAATTACGCCAATAGCTTTATTTGAAATGCAAATAACAATATTTTAAGTAACATAATTTTAAATTATACATTATGTGAAGAGTAGTTTTAAATATTCGGCCTCAGTAATTACAAGTAATGATATCATGCCTGAAATCGAAGAGAAGACTGCGACAGGGTAACCATTGTCTTAGAGCTTCAGATACAATTTTGAAGGCCAGGTACATTTCCAAAAAAAAGTTGAAATAAGAATTTATAAGAAATAATTAAGAGAGATGTCCTGCGCCGTGGCGTCGTGGTCTAAGGCATCCTGCCTAGGACTCGCGTTACGGAATGCGCGCTGGTTCCAGTCCTCATGGGGGAAGAAATTTGCTCATGAAATTTCGGCCAGTGTATGGGACCGGTGCCCACCCAGCATCGTGATGCACTGGGGAGCTACGATAGGTAGCGAAATCCGGTTGCGAAAGCCAGCTATAACGGCTGGGCGGGATCATCGTGCTAACCACACGATACCTCCATTTTGGTTGGATGATCGTCCACCTCTGCTTGGGCATGTGGACGTGAGGCCAGCAGCGGGCTGGTCGGTCTGGGCCCTTCATGAGTTGTAGCGCCACGGATTATTATTATTATTATTATTATTATTATTATTATTATTAATTAAGAGAGAAGGATACAGCAGCGTAAATCGAGTAAAAATAGAAATGACAAAGTTAATTCGCTCCCTCCAAAAAATCGCAAATTAACCGCACGCGAATTATCTGAAGTCGACTGTACTTTTAAATCTGTTATTAGATGTCTGCATGAACAATATTGGAAAATAATGATTTCTGAAATACATAAGGAAGTGGAAGTTAAAAATGGAATATAATTAAAGTAGTTTTTATATTATTAATACATGAAATAAAATCAGTTTTATACGTCCGCGTAAAAACAGTTTTCTATGCCAAGTAATTCACGTAAAAACTTAACGAGTAAATTACCTTGACAACCCTGCATATAACTCAAGAAGTGGCCCTGGTGGTTCAATCCTGACTAAAAGAGTGACAAAATGGGTATTTGAAATTATGGAGTAAGTCTAAATAATTAGCAATTACCACTATTTACTTCTAATCTTGAGTGTTCCACTATGAATAAGTACGAATTCGTGTACGGAATATAATATTGAAACATAAGCTCTACCACTGTTAGACGGAGCTTATCATGATATCTTAAAGTGAAATGCATGAAAACGAACGTATTAAATTTACGATTTATGATCAAATGGGTGTGGTATTCTGTGCTTGCAAAGGTACTAATCAGTTATTCGTCTCATGTATCAATGTCATAGTGAGACACATTGCCGACTGTAGCTCTGTACAATATCGACGAGGTCTGGACGATGAAGCCAAAGCGTCGGCTTTGAGAGCGAAGGGAATCTCAACAAATTATATTTATGATAGAACAAAGCGCAGAACTGCCTATTCAGGAATTCATTTCCTCGAAATGTGTGTGCAAGTGTCACTCCATGAAGACAGCCGGGAAAAGATTTCGGCGCTCTACATCCGCAGGGTGGCGTACGAAATGTCATATTTCTTTTTAGTATGATACAATCACAGTCTACTATATACAGTCGCGAAGCTTGAGGTGATTTTTTGCAAATCTCGTGATAAAGCGCTCCAAGCGGTTAGCAACTAGAAACAATAGACTGTCCACGGTCGACTTTGGACTGTGTCATATTTCCATCGAGTGCTAGCTCGTTGCGTATTTCACATTGATGCTTGTGAAATGTTCGTTATTGGTTGTAATGAAAATGTTAATGGCTAAAATACAATAATTGGAATAATATTTTACTAGGGACGTAGAAAAATTAAGTTTGTTTTAATGAAATTTATTGATCACGTTTTATTTTCAATTCTGGTGGGATTATTATTGCTTAGGCCTACTTTTTTTTTTCAAAGGATATGTTTTTAATTATAGCTGTTAATTTTGTTGTTATTTTTATTTGTTACTTTACTAGAGACGTAGGAAAAGTCTGTTACAATAAAATTTATTGATCACGTTTTATTTCCAATTCTGGTGTGATTATTATTGCTTAACCTCATCCCACTTTGTTAACTACGTAAGCCTACACTACAAGTACCGGTACACGTAAGTTACTCCATTAATTCATATTTCCATTATTATTGTTGTAAAGGGAAATGCAAATTAATATTTATTGATTTCATAGTTAATTATCGCTATAATCTTGAATGAGTGAAGCGATTATAGTAAATTTCAGTTCGTTTTGCACAAACAAAAATAATATTAACCTATTTCTTGCAGGTATCTTCGAGTTTATGGTGGAATTTAATATACTTCATTAAAATAATAAATTAACTTTATGCATTTAATATTTCAATAATGGAAGGAAGGTGTTAATTTTTCCAAAAGAACACAACGAAAGTGTAACATATTTTGTCGTCTACTAGGAGAGAGATCTGCGATGATGAGGCGATAGTAGCGATCCTAGTGGTGGGCAACTACCCATGTTTGCATTTTTAGTACATATTGAGCTTCGCGACTGTATATAATAGACTGTGATACAATACTGTTATTGGTAAAATTGTTGTGTACCTTATGAAGAATGAATCACAAAGACCTGGAAAATTGTCTTGCTCGATGTGACTTCCGTTTCGTTTCACAACCTGAGACACATCCTTGAATTGGTCATTAAATTTAAGACAACTCCGCATTTTCAGATAACGTGCACGAGTTCGATTCTGATTTCATCATCATCATCATATTCATCATCATCATCATGTTACATTCAAGGTTTGGACTATGAACATGTCCTGAGATTGAACTTGATCAGACCATCTTGTTTTAGGACGTTCAATGTCTCTTCGCCATTGTCTGTAGTTCAAAGCTGACGTAGATACTTGTTTCAGGTCACTCTTAAAATATGATTCCGCCACTTCTTTTAATAGCTTTTAATTTCAATTACTGTATCTTCTTCTCCTAATTTAATTCTAATTTCTTCACTTTGCATTCTGCCTTCTGAAAATAACTCCGTAAATAGATCGAAAAAATCTCATTTGGACTCTTTCAAAATGTCTTCAATCTTTCGTTCTTAAGATCGAAGTTTCACTACCATATTTAAGGGTTGGTTTTGAAATCATTTCATGTAGTTTAAGTTGAATTTCTTGCCTCATGCATCTACTAAAATCTCTTCTGATGCATCCATTTAACCAGTTACGCAGGAGTCCACATGAAACTATCCACCGCTGTGGCTGAGGGGTTAACGAGTCTAACTCCGAACCCAGCGATCCCGGGTTCGATTCCTGGTCAGGACGAGTTGCTTGGCTGAGGTTTTTCGGGGTTTTTCCCTCACTCCTATGGATGAATATCAGGTAACTTTATCAGGCGATCATCTTCGCCACTTCCTTTCCTCCCCCATCATCCTTTCCTAATCATCCCGTTTCTGGTTTTTCAGATCACTCTACCGGCGGTCTCTCGAAGCTGCTGACTCTCTCGATCGGCCTCCTTGGAATGTAGTTCAGCGATGTTGGATGGCAAGGCGGACCTATTCGGGGGAGGAGTTTTGCCTCGGACCGACAGGGGGGCCTTGGGGGAATTTGACGAAGCAGAAATGGTATATGGATTCTGTCAGGACCGGTCGTTAAGGGAGTCATGTGGTTAGGGCTGTGGGCGTAGGGGATCTGTGGCATGCAACTCATTCCATATCGAGGGTTAGCGCAATAGATCTCAATAGGTCGCAGTGCTGGGACATCCTTGCCCCGCTAAGTTAAATTCCATTCCACACGAAACTTTTACAACTTTAGAGACATAATATCTGGATGCGGTTTTCTCATGTTAATCAGAAACTGTCAAAGTTTTCATGGGAATTTTGTTGGATTGTTGAAATGCGCTTTTTTTTTTTTTTTGTTGCTGGTGTGAATTTTGGTGAAATCTGAAATCTGACAGTGAAGGAGATGGCACAGTGTGTATCCTGTTAAACGAGACACGATCAGATACACAGGTGCAACGTCACATCCGGACCCAATATGGAAGAGAGCCGCCATCACGGCCAACAATCCGAGAGTGGCACTGAAAATTTATGGAGATTGGGAGTGTGCTGCGGTAGAAGGGCAGTGGGGAGCGAAGCAGAAGTGTGGAAGACATTGAACGTGTGCAAGGAGCAAATATGAGAAGATTACAAAGCTCATGGAATAAAACAAAAGAACGTTGGATAAAATCTGAGAGGATAAAAAGAAAGGAGGGAGCAATCCAAGCAAATATGCTTGAAATCGGTGAGACGGATATGAAGTCAAACTACACCTTCTATGCCCCATAATCCTCCGCGAAATTCCGCCAATCGCCAAATATTCAATTGCTACTATCGGTTTCGGCAATACGTAAACGGTTTAGAACGGATGTGGAGGTAACAGGAGTATTAGCAGATTATTATATCAATGTACATTTCACTGTATATTTGTTAAAAGTGTTACGGCTGTGACATGGACTGAACACTTCATTTCCACATTCTTTCTTTTATCAAGAAGGATGTTGGCATTCCTTCACTTGTTAAAGCATGGGGGGACATATCAAAGGACATATTTTACAGTTGAGCCGAACAGAATATTAGCTTATTTATAAAAAAAATAACACCTGCTGAACTTGACTACACTTCTGAAATATTCACAACATGAAACAATGTGTAATCATAATAATATGAACAAAACAGCAGATAAACACACCGGAAAAAAAGATGAACTATCGGTAATCTGACGGCCATACTAGTACACCTTTTCGGTTCCATCGTTTCAAGCTTATGGCCCAGGGTTGGATAAAATACTATCAGGTATTAGTTATTTGTGCCACGTTATTAGTGTAGTTCGATTCTGATTGGTCAGTTAAGTATCAATAAGCTTGTTCATTGGGTTAAAGACGTTCGCGTGGAATGATCGTCGTATTTACTTGTCAGTAGGCACTAGTACAGTATAGTACAATGGTGTTTATTGTTCTCATTACTGGCACAAATGTTTGTGCTGGATGACATACCGACAAGAATCGCTGCAAATTTAATAACGCTTCAGATCGATTGAGAAAAAAATATATGCGACGTTGCTGTCTGAGATATTATCGCATGCAGCATCGCATCGCCATTACGGTAACGAAGGCGCTGATTCGAGATAAGCGAGAGCGTCACCCCACCTCAGAGGACACGAGTCCTTAAATCATAAAAACATCTGCGCCACAACGTCAACACTCGTGCGTGCTTGTTCGTCTATGTCCGTGCTTAAAGCGCTGGCAAAGTAAGTATATTTCTATATATAGACAGTACATACACGAAATGATACCGGAGGAATTACTACTATTACATACACCGAGTAAACAACGAAATATGCTGTGTTTTAGAACATGAAGAACAGAAAGTACAATTAATTAAAAGTATAGTGAGATTAATTTCTTGCTGTCCCGCAGCTAACAGTTTTCGCGCAGCCTGGTAAATTAAATGACATTCCTTAGCCGGGCTAATAGAGGAAACATAGCTTACAGTACAACACTGATACAGACTAAACACTTTCCAACCTTAAGGGGTGAGGTACAGCTTACAGCAGCAACATTTTGGAAATATTCAACATTTTTTCCTTCCATTACTATATCTTATACAATAATTAAAATTTGTGTGTGTAAAATATTATATTCTGCTATATTAAAAAATATTTTTGCGATTAAAAAAAATTATTTACATTTTTTTTGTTTTCAAAATTCAGTTCACAGTGCAGTGATGAAGCTTTTCCCACATAACTAAAAAACTATCCAACATTATGTGATGAAAATTTTGTGTGTATTTATGCATGTCATATCTACAAAATGATGCAAGATCACTTCTCTACCTTTGATAGATTGCCTGATAAAAAATAAATTCATTTTAAAAAATGGTCAAATATCAGTATTTTCTTCTAACACAAAATAAAAAAAAGTATTATTTATTAAGGAATGTAGTTGAAAAAGCATGATTGTAAACATGAGTTTTAGCAATAAAATAAAAGAGAGAGAACATGAAAAATTTGACAAGTTTATGAGTTGTGAGGGAAACGCTTCATCACTGCACAGTAAACTGCCACCATTTTTAATTTGAAAAAAAAAAAATATATATATATATATATATATATATATATATATACATATAATTTTTTTAAATCGTAAAAATATTTTTTTCATATAGCAGAAGGACTGTGTTTTACACAGTTTTACACATTACCAATTTTCATTATTGTGCAAGATACAGTAATAGAGGAAAAAATGTTGAATGTTTCCAAAAATTTTACTGCTATAAGCTGTACCTAACCCCTTAAGAGCATTCTCGGAAGTGCCGCGTGGTAAAGATTTGTTGTGGGACAGCAAGGGAATAGCCTTACTGTGTAATGAAAAGTACAGTATAACACGACAAGATGTGACAACAGCTAGGCCTACAAGTTATACCCATTTAAAAATAAATAGAAAATATGACAATTAAAGTTAAGTAAATGATTAAACTATGTAAGTTTAGATAGTGTTAATGTGAAAAATCTAATTATCGTGTACGAGAAATGGTATGGAGTAGCTACATTTCCAATTTCTACTGGTATAATCGTCAGATCCGCTGGCACAATAAGTTCGATAAGATACTCTTTCCTAAATATTTAGATTAAGGATGGTGATGAACAGAGGGCGCATTTTTAGTCCCAAAACCACGAAATTAAGTAAACATACACTGTAGTCCAGCCCTGGACATAGAGGTTAAGTGAAAAAAGGAACGGAGAAACCTCCGCCCACGTCCTTTTCGCTTGGCTTGGCTTTTACGTGGGCTGGCTGTAGACAAGGTTTGGCATTATGCGCCCTAACATGCGATGATTGTCCAAGTCCGACAGGCGGCCTGAGTGACATTCGTGAATCCGACGATGACAGGTGGACCATCCTGCCTCAGCCCCTGATACAGCAAGGTCCTGTTTCGTGGACTAGTAGTCTGATGAGCCTTAAGCCCTTTCTGATCAGCCGACGATGACAGGTGGGCCATCTGTCTCAGTCCCTGATAGCCAGGTCCCGTTCGCATGCGGGTAACCTGATGAGCCCCAGGGACCCGGAGCCCCAAGCACTTCCTATATCAGCATCGAAAACCCGTACTACCCCCAAAACTTCAACCCAACTTATTTTTATATTGCGAATGATAGATGAAATGAGGGGGGGGGAGGTGGAGAGTTTTGGTGGAATGATAAAGAGAAACCGGAGTACCCCGAGAAAGCTTCTCTGCAACGTCTGCTTTTTCAACTACAAATTCCATCACGACCTGGCCGGGGATCGAAATCGGGCCGCCTGGACGGAAGGCGCGCTAGCACTGTAGCCACAGACGTGGTGCCCTTCTCCCGAAATTCTATTCCATTCCAAGGCGGTAGAATGTGATTCTTCGAAGTACGTACCTGTGGCAGACTGCAGAGGGTGGCAAGGATCCAGGCCACAGTGAGCATCAGTTTGCCTCGACGGGCCACGTTCAGCAATTTTTTGGACATGGGTCGCAGGATGGCGACGCATCTGCACACAAAAAGTGAAAATTTTATGTAGCAGGGCTAAAACGGAGTTATCAAATAGCAAAGGGAACTGCCCCTGAACTTCGAAAGTTATACTTACAAGCAAATATTCTGATGGGGGCAGATGAAAATGTTAAATTTTTTTCTTCCACCATGTTAATAATGTCAAAAGAAGTGCTTATACAAATTTTGGCCACTCGACCGCAATTACGAGGCCGTCCAGAAAGTGATTTTCCCTAGGGTCGTTTACAGAAAAAAGCACAATTACATGGAAAGATTTATTGAAGCAGATACAGCAATTGTTTCGCTATTTGTCAACATATTCCCCACTGGAATTGAGACATTTATCATATCATGGGATCAATTTTTGTACCTATCCTTCTGTCGTAGAAGTCAGCCGACTGGGATCGGAACCAGTGTTTTACATCCGTCTGCATCTCTCTGTCGATCCAATGATAGATAATTGTCTCAATTCCGGTGAGGAATATAATGAAAAATAGCTCAACAATTTCTGTGTCTGTCCAAATACATTTTTTCGATGATATTGTGTTTTCCTTCTGTTAACGGCCCCTGGCGAACTTATTTTTTTTTACAGTCCTCGTAATTGCGGGCGAGTGGCCAAAATTTGTATATGCACTTCCTTTGACATTATTAACATGGTGAAAGAAAAAAAATAACTTTTATCTGCCCCCATCAGAATGTTTGCTTGCTAGCGGAGGAAAAAAACTAAAATGAACACTGTATTTCATCAACTCAAGGAAACTTGTACAGAGCCACCTACGGGTCGCTCCGATATCTCTTTCTGCTGTTTGTTTCTGTTGGCGGGAGGAGTGGTATCGTTTACCGGTTTACGGGCAATATGGTAAGTATATGACATCATGAACTAGAAGTTCAGTGAGACTTGTTGGAAGTCGTCAGTCTCTGTAGTTATGCTATATCGTACAGTATAGTGTGGTGTGCTTCACTACAATTTAGAACAGAATAGTAAAAGATAATAATAATGATAATGATAATAATAATAATAATAATAATAATAATAATAATAATAATAATAATAATAATAATAATTTTGGGTCGGATTTAGGCCTAAGTGTTTTTTACAAGATATAATATATACTTTTTCAAATTTTTATTCCAATTTTTAAGGTGTTGGTTTCCATTGAATTATTAATTTTTTTGCATAGATACCTGCAGTTTGCTTTTAGTTTTAAACTACTACTAGAAATTACTGAGCAATATAGTATTTAGATCTCATGTTCCTAATGTAAAATTTGTTCTCACTGTTAGTTGATTTTATACACACATCTGAGGTTTGAAATGTGTGCTCGTATTTGTAGAATCAACTGACCTATCGAGGCTAATGCAGACGATCACGAAGCTGGACAGGAAGAGTCCGAACGTCCTGAAGAACAGCATGATTCTGCACATCAGGTCGCCGCCCTTCCAGGAGACAGTAATGTTCCACGCGATTTCTAGTGGCATCATCAAGAACGTCACCTGAAACAAAAGGAGCATAACTACTCGTACTGTACATGTCATTATTTTCCTTTGTAGAATGTTCGGAAAATGCCGTATGTGAAGCAAAAACACAGCAGAGGGGATCATATCGTGTAAAATCAGGGCAGGAATCAATATTATACACTGGATTCCACTAATACCTTCTCGTTCTTTAGTAGTACTGACAACGAAACTACGTCCTCTACCACCCCCACCCCACCGTGCACGTGTGGTTTGATTCACCTGCATTGTGTATTCCGGTTTTCAGTGATGTTCATGGTAGAGTAGCAGCTGTACTGTCATTACAAATTAGAATTCGTTTGCGATGTATGCCAACATTTCAGAGTTGCAGCGCACGCCACTGTGTTTTGTATACATACATACAAAGAAAAGCAGTAGGAGGGGGTTGAAGTTCTGACTAAACACAATTTCAAAAAGTGACGGCATTAATGGAATATATTGTACTTTTTACAAGAAAGTCACATTGGTACGCGTCACACCGAATTTCTGCAGATCAACGTAGTTTTAATCAAGCTTCGGCCTAAGTATCATTCTTAATGCCTAGGAAGGAATGTTGGAAGTTACTATTTGGAAGTTATAAGCCTATAGTCACAAAACTCGATGATTTTTCCAATAAAATAACAAAATGGTGCGAACTTAATAATCTTGCACTTAATAATGACAAAACGATTGAAGTTACTTTCAACTTAAGTCAATCAAATATTGCTTCTGATATATCTGCTAAGTTTTTAAGTATCCATCTTGAATCAAACTTGGATTGGAGTTTGCAAGTGACTTACATCTCTGATAAACTGAATAAGGGATTATTTACATTGAGAATAAAGAAAAATTATTTTTTAACAGACTCCCTAATAACAGCTATAGATATCTAATCTATGGAACACTACTGTGGGACAAGCATTCTGCAGCCAGTAAACGCTTGTCTTGCAAAAGAGAGCTCTTAGAATTATATACAGTGTTTCTTCTCGTACGCATTGTAGACCTTCATTTATCAAACTTGGAATTCTAACTTTGTATCGTCATCAATGTTTGTCCTAGATTATCATTTGTATGTTAAGAAAAATATAAATAATTATTATACATTATGCGCTTCTATTATGGTTATTGTACACGTAACTGCTCAAATAGGCCTATATATTTTCATAAATGTAAATATAGTAAAACACAACACAGTTTTGAGAACATATCTTTGAACTTCCAAATAATATTAGTGATCTTCCTTATAATTTATTTAAAAGAACAGCAAGATCAACATTAATTTCAAACCCTCTTTACAGAGTTGATGAGTTTTTTAATAATATTATAGCTATTTTAAATTGTATCTTCATTGATATATGCTTATACGTATATACATACGAGTAGCATAAATCTATCAATCCATTCACTCAACCACTCATTAGCAACACTGTTCAGTTGATCTGTTGTATCTCATCTCTAATTCTACAGGTACCGTGGTCAGTCCTGGTAATCTCTCACCTTGAAATAGCTCCACAAGAAAAAAATGCAATGGACTGAGATCTGAGGATACTATGAGGCCATTCAAGAATCATTGTTATTTAATTATTTTTATCTTTTGTCTATGATTATTTAATTCATGGTCTCCTTATTCCCCACAGTTAGAAAATGATATAATGAAGAATTTCTCTTCGTCATGTACACATACACTGGGATAATAAATATGAGGTAATTTTTTAAAAATAATACTATAGTTTGTAATTGGTGAAAAATATAATTCTGTTCGTTTTGAGACCTGAAGAATCCAAAAATGAGGGGAAAAATGCATGTCGCAATTAAAAAAAAAACAAACAGAATGACTGAGAGGGGGAAATGGGAGGAGAAACTTTAAAAGGTACGCAAAAATGCGTCAACAAAACACTGCTATGTAGGATGTCGTGTCTCCCCACATCTTTTAACCCTGCAAAAAATGTTTAGCCTATTAATCATTTTATTCGGCCTGTAAGATCGCCAGACATTTACTCTTCTGATAATTGATTGCGGATCTGTCTGAAGAAAGATATATGCTGATTATTTCTCACTCACCAGTAAGTCGGCGATGGCGAGGTGCATGAACATGTAGTTGTTGCCGTAGCGGAGGGTGCGTCGCCTCTTGAGGATGGTGATCAGCACGGTGGAGTTACCCGCCACCGACACCACCATCAGGATGCTGTACGTGATGATGGACATGCGGTGTCCGTCGTTGAACTTCATGTCGTCCGTCATGTACTCCTCCATCAGCACTGTCGGGCTCGGCGTCGGAGTTGCCATGGTAATCACCTGCACACAAGCAAACGTAACTCCTTCATAAATAATTCAAACTGTTAATTCGTCCACATGAAACATTCCACTTCAAACTGAATGAATTTCAACTAAATATAAGTATATTCTGAATTATGCCTAACACTTTACACCGATAAAACAAAAATTACGTTTGTCAATAAAAATAAGCTCAGGTGGGAGCGCGTTTCCTGCTGATCCGGAGCTGCACTCGGGCATGAGTTCGATTCCCGTTTGAGCTGATTACCTGACTGGGTCTTCTTTCGAGGATTTCCTCAACTGTAAGGCGAATATCAGGTAATCTCAAGTCGAATTCTCGGCCTTATCTAGCAAACTATCATCATCTTGCTCATCAGCAATTCAATCGACGCTAAATAACCTAATAGTTGATACGTCGTAGTTAAAAAAACTGGCTTAAAAACAATACTGTGTGTCACAAATAATAGTAAATAATACAGGTAGCCTATAGAAACTGATATACTAAATTCAAATCTTTAGATTGCTGGATAAATAGGTTAGATGCAACACTTCCTATACGATGTCGAACTCAAAAGCTAAAGCATCATGTTTACTGTAAATTACAACCATTTCTCACTAACAAGTATTTATCCCTGTTTCCTTGGCTTGGCTTACAGATCACACATATACTTCCAAGTTCCTGGTATTAATTGTCTGACAGCAGAATCCGGTGGCGGAGAGTTATTTCATTATCCACAAAAGTCGAATACACTAAAGATTTTAAGTGTCCCCTCACCCAGAAAGAAGTACAATGGGTTGAGATCTGGTGAGCGTGAAGGCCAAGAATGTTCGGATCTGGATGAGACGACGAGCTGCGGCCTGTATTTAGGCAGGAGGTCGATATTTTGAATAATTCATCTAAGGAAATGTATAAAGAATACATCTTAATAATTTCAGCAAACAAACGTACTGTGATCATACTTGTAAGCCCTACTCACAAATAAAGTATTTTCGGACCCATGTTGATACAACCATTTTTTCTTCTATACATATGAGGAATCCATACCTGAAGGTTTGCCCACTTTTTTCTTACATTCTGTATATACTGTATAACACTCAGTTCTTTGCAGATTTGTCATGTCATTTCTTATTAGATCTCTTCTTGTAAATCATTGTACTCTACGGAAAAATCTCATCTCCGCTGTAATTGAATTATATCTCGTTTTTCAAGTATCCATGACTCGTTAATATCTGTTAACAATGGACCTGCAATAGTTTTGTAATACTTTATTTTTGTATATTTTTTATTTCGTTTTATAGGGCTCAAATCGTACCAAATCTTCCTTGGCGATTGTTTACTTTATCTTCAATTTCTTTATCTATTTCGTTACCTCTAATTGAGGTTCTGGATCAGTCAGTACATCTCACTTGACGACATGTATCAGAGGAACAACAATATTGTTGCATACATCACAAGTCTGATGAGTGTAATGTGTTACTAGCAAGCGATATATGCAGTGGAGGAGGAAAGGAACTAGCTACCCTACTCCATTATCTCCTGGCTTAGTTTTCTCATGAGCGATGCCTTATTGGTGCCACTTATGAGGTTTCAACCAGTCTTCGGGCTGCTGAATAAAAATATACATATCTATTTCGTAAGTTATATTACAACCAAAATGATTAAAATATATTTGTTCTATGGGTGTACTGGGTGTTCAGGTCAAAGTGTGTCATGGCTCGCTGTATGCCGTCATGTGGCTACCCGATGAGCCTAGAGGATTCAATCTTCCTACACTTCCGCAGAGGCGTATTACCTATGTGCAAGAGAAGTTGCCTAGCAAGTACGGCGTTCATTCTGAAGAGTACTTACCGATACGTACGGTAACGCCGGTAGTGGCAGGAATGTGAACTGTTTGGAAACACGTACTGAGGTGAGTTTTTTTCTTACTGTCGGGATATGGGGAGAGGGTTAAGAGGATTACTTACATATTCGTTGAATTAACTTCGACTGTCAACATGGACACGGAACATTTGATTTGCATTGTGGAATGTTGCCGTACGCAACCGATGATAACAAATACCCTGCGTACGACTTGCCCGCGCAAAACACAGTTCGAAAGAGGTTATGGTAGCACACAGACCGTACAGACCGCCATCTGTTGCTACAACGTTCAAGTTATACAGTACACGTTCTCAAGTTCAGATTGAACGCCTTGATTAATAGGCAACTTCTCTGACATAAAAGCTGAAACTCGCTTCAAATCCCTGACTCACAACAGTGACGTCATGACACACTTTGAAATGAACACCCAGTACTTTCAATTATTTTTTGTACGAATGGGACATTTGCCATTATGCGCCAGTACTTCAGTTTTATTACTTGATATATATTTTTAAATTGTAGTGTTTTTTTCTAGTTCGTGTAGTTTATGGTCGGAGTATTGTGTTTGGTGCATTCTTGTGTAATACTGCTATATCACCAGCAAACATTAAAAAATTAAAAAATCGATGTTTACTTATTTCTATTCCTGAATTCACCTCATCTTCCAATTTTGTATGATATCATCTATATATGTATTAAAAGACTGGGGTCCACACCTGTGGAGTAACGGTCAGCGCGTCTGGCCGCGAAACCAGGTGGCCCGGGTTCGAATCCCGGTCGGGGCAAGTTACCTGGTTGAGGTTTTTTTCCGGGGTTTTCCCTCAACGCAATACGAGCAAATGCTGGGTAACTTTCGGTGCTGGACCCCCGGACTCATTTCACCGGCATTATCAAATTCATTTCATTCAGACGCTAAATAACCTAGATGTTGATATAACGTCGTAAAATAACCCAATAAAATAAAAAAATAAAAAAGACTAAGTGACAAGATATATTCTTATTTGAGTCCCTGATTAATTATTATCTCTTTTGGCGAATTGTGTAGAAAAATTAATTTTTAAATTTACAAAATATTTTTTATAAGCCTGGCATAAAATTTACGAGTATAGGGCTACGTTGGCTCAGGTTGGCAAATTATATTAGCGGTGAGACGAAAATGATTCTGCTAGAAGAGGTAACCGAGCTAGAGAGTTAAAGATGAGGATTTAAAACTGTAATGCAGGAAAAGAGAACCAGGTATGTGGAATATGGACAGAATTCAAAAACTGGAAGTTAGTTGTCCTTAAGGGGAGGTGGTACACCATGTCAGGTTAAAATATAATGTGTATGTGTCCTGATCCATTTACAAAAATGTCAATCAATTCAGAAACCATCAATATATAAGTGTACCAAATTTCATCGCCTTAGGATTGGTAGTTTGAGAGAAAATCCAGAATAAAGATAGCAAATTTAACATTGCGGAGATAGGGTGTACCACCTCCCCTTAATAAAGAAGTTCCAGAACAATGGCTGTGTTGGAACTCTTGACGAAAGCCCAAGTTTTTCACTCTGGTCTCTCATTTCAGTTGATGACAATGAGTCTACGATAATGTGATTGCTTCTACGAAATAATTAAATTTAATTCGTTGCGGGTTATAAGCCAAATAGTAGATGATATAATCCTTTGAATACCGTTTCATTGTCTCCATTAGTACATCAAATTGCAACGCAGCATCCTGTCGAGAGGGCCAATAATAAAATTGTCTTTCGAGTGTTACGTCATTTCAGGGCCACCATTGTCTGTGCCTAAATCTGTCTGCATTTTAACACCTTCATTATTCTTTTATTAACGCCAACAATTATCACGTCACCAAGTGTTGCGTCAGCAGACGTCACGCATCTCCTCGCCAATTAACCCGCGTCTCTCGAGGAATTGACGACACAAACAACTCTACACAATTCATCTCAGAGATAGGAGGCTTTGCGCGACACTCATGGCTCGAGGAGGTAGTTATCTGAAACGTAAATATTATACGAGCATTTTCTTTACATGACAAGGACTACACCGAGCGGGCTAGCGGCGTGGTAGAGGGCTGGTCTTGCATTCGGGAGGTCCGGGGTTCGATCCCAGGGGCCGGCAATCCTAACTGAGGTTTTTCATGGTTTCCTCAGTTATTTCCAGGCAAATGCCGGGATTGTACCTCTTGAAAGTCCGGCCATGGACGGCGATCCTTCCCTTAATCCTTTCATATGTGTGAGTGAATGCTGTGTACTGTCTTAAATGTTTGTGTTGTATCGGAGGTGGCCCTGGCATTGAGCTGATCCCTCATCCGGGGAGGCCCTCCATGTCCTTGTGTGGTCAAAAAAGTATGTATGTGATCCATAGCTTAATTCCTCTCCCGACAGGTCGCGGCCCTGCAAGGCCCGTGTGGCGTGGGTCGTGTAAATGAACCTAAAAGGGAGAGGTTAAACTAAGGTACAGAGAGAGAGAGAGCGAGAGAGACAAGGACTACGACTGCTATTTCAAGTTTAAGTTAGCCTACAGAAAATTCTGTCGGTTACTTGGTCCTGAACGTGTACTCCATCCAAAAATTCCATGGTGTTTTTTTTACTAGACACGATAATGGTAATAAAAATAATACTTACGGCTTTTAAGGAACCCGGAGGTTCATTGTCGCCCTCACATAAGCCCGCCATCGGTCCCTATTCTGAGCAAGATTAATCCAGTCTCTGCAATCATATCCCACCTCCCTCAAATCCATTTTAATATTATCCTCCCCTCTACGTGTCGGCCTCCCAAAGGTCTTTTTCCCACCGGTCTCCCAACTAACACTCTATATGCATTTCTGGATTCGCCCATACGTGCTGCATGCCCAGCCCATATCAAACGTCTGGATTTAATGTTCATAATTATGTTAGGTGAATAATAATAATAATAATAATAATAATAATAATAATAATAATAATAATAATAATAATACTGGGAGGACGCGATTAGCCGGGGACTCCAGAAAATATAAAACAAAAAATGCAGCCATAAGAGAAATCACAAATGTAAAATTAAAAATATCGTTGAAGAAATAGAACACAAAATTTTTAAGTGATACGGACATACAAGACGAATGACCGACAGCAGATTGTCAAGTGCAATTGAAGGGTTCAGAGCCATAGTGAGCCCAAGCGCCATTTATTAAAAACGGAGAAAGCAAGAGTAAAAGGTAAGTGAATACCATAGTTTAATGAAGATTGACATATCATTTAGTTTTAATGTGTATATTTTATATTACTTTCTATATGTTTCCATTGAATTATGATAATAACTTCATTTTAACCCTCGTTTTCTACGGTTTTAGTAAATGGCGCTTGGCCCACTATGGTTCTGAACCCTTCAATTATGACGGAGGGGTAGAAAATAAAAGATGCAAAGGTAGACATCGAAGTCATGAATGAATGAAGTGTAATGGAGCATACAAGAGCTTGAAACTTGGGAAGAAGATGCTACAGACCGAGAACTCTGGAGAAGCACACAAAATCTTATTACTATATTCCGACAGGTACTGAGGTTTACATCTTTGACCTAAACAGAACTTCAATATTTCAAAAAATGTTCTTAATAGAAAATGTTCTGCTCAAATAAGTTATTAGGCCTATATTTGTAACATTTTGTACTTGTGTTATACTTATTTGTATTTTTCGGAAGAGGAGGTCATGATAAGTTCTGTTACAGTTAGGACTATAATATATTCATCACCTTGGGCCGGATTTTAATTCACGAACCTTAGAGTCATTGGCAAGCATGGCATATAACCACTACTCATTCGAAGGATCACGTCTGACAGAAATTTATAGAATGAAAACTGGTTTCATCAAAATAGACGAAGGAAGATTAATATTATAAACGGATAATCTAAACCGAATATAGTAATATCACAAAGGCCTATATAATGAAAACAAATGACAAATAGAAAAATAATAAATAAATCATAGTTTCTAAGAAGTAGAGATAATAATAATAATAATAATAATAATAATAATAATACTTACTTACTTACTTACAAATGGCTTTTAAGGAACCCGAAGGTTCATTGCCGCCCTCACATACAGTACTTAACAAAAGTTTAAGACCATGAGCAAATTTCATATAATTATTTTCTGGTCCTATATTTTTGTTTCTATTTCCCTCATGAATATTTTGTCAATTATTTGGACTGTGAGATATCTATCGACGCAAAGAAAGTAAAATTATGACATTTAGTTTTCGAGTTATGATTTTAATGAAATATTTTGTTACTGTAAAAAATGTTACATTTATAATTACGGAATAATTTATTCATGCTAAACCAACATGTTTATTGTAGTGATGATTTTTTCAAGCAATTTGAGAAGTGTGAGAACACATTGGTACCAGAAAGAAAAATTTTTTTAATTTGTCTTTCTGGTGCCAATGTGTTCTCACACTTCTCAAATTGCTTGAAAAAAATCATCATTACAATAAACATGTTGGTTTAGCATGAATAAATTATTCCGTAATTATAAATGTAGCATTTTTTACAGTAACAAAATATTTCATTAAAATCATAACTCGAAAACTAAATGTCATAATTTTACTTTCTTTACGTCGATAGATGTCTCACAGTCCAAATAATTGACAAAATATTCATGAGGGAAATAGAAACAAAAATATAGGACCAGGAAATAATTATATGAAATTTGCTCATGGTCTTAAACTTTTGTTAAGTACTGTAAGCCCGCCATCGGTCCCTATCCTGCGCAAGAGTAATCCAGTCTCTATCATCATATCCCACCTCCCTCAAATCCATTTTAATATTATCCTCCCATCTACGTCTCGGCCTCCCTAAAGGTCTTTTTCCCTCCGGTCTCCCAACTAACACTCTATATGCATTTCTGGATTCGCCCATACGTGCTACATGCCCTGCCCATCTCAAACGTCTGGATTTAATGTTCCTAATTATGTCAGGTGAAGAATACAATGCGTGCAGTTCTGCGTTGTGTAACTTTCGCCATTCTCCTGTAACTTCATCCCGCTTAGCCCCAAATATTTTCCTAAGCACCTTATTCTCAAACACCCTTAACCTATGTTCCTCTCTCAGAGTGAGAGTCCAAGTTTCACAACCATACAGAAGAACCGGTAATATAACTGTTTTATAAATTCTAACTTTCAGATTTTTGGACAGCAGACTGGATGATAAGAGCTTCTCAACCGAATAATAACACGCATTTCCCATATTTATTCTGCGCTTAATTTCCTCCCGAGTGTCATTTATATTTGTTACTGTTGCTCCAAGATATTTGAATTTTTCCACCTCTTCGAAGGATAAATCTCCAATTTTTATATTTCCATTTCGTACAATATTCTGGTCACGAGACATAATCATATACTTTGTCTTTTCGGGATTTACTTCCAAACCGATCGCTTTACTTGCTTCAAGTAAAATTTCCGTGTTTTCTCTAATCGTTTGTGGATTTTCTCCTAACATATTCACGTCATCCGCATAGACAAGAAGCTGATGTAACCCGTTCAATTCCAAACCCTGCCTGTTATCCTGAACCTTCCTAATGGCATATTCTAAAGCGAAGTTAAAAAGTAAAGGTGATAGTGCATCTCCCTGCTTTAGCCCACAGTGAATTGGAAAAACATCAGATAGAAACTGACCTATACGGACTCTGCTGTATGTTTCACTGAGACACAATAATAATAATAATAATAATAATAATAATAATAATAATAATAATAATAATAATAATAATAACATAAACAGTTCGATTTAATGTTCGACGCCATCAAACGAGATCTGGTACAATTAAATCGTGTGCTAGGATCAAGACAGCCGGAGCGAACGTCAACGCCACACCTCCGTCGCAGCGAGAGACGAGCCTCTAGCGCGTAGGCATCACTCCCCTCGCTTCCGTGCGTGGTTGACAAGATACCACAATTATGAGAAATTGATTACCCGTCTCATCCCGTTCCAGTACGCACTACGCACCAACAGAAAGCATCCAGACTCCATCGGTTTTTCATGTTCCAATGTCCTGTTGGTCGTCACAATCTGCTTTCTATGCTACCGTACACTTTTTCTCTGTGCTCACCCTTTAAAGAATTAGCACACAATTTTAAATAAATATACTCACGCCACCCGTTTACTGTTATTTACCACAAGGATGCCACTATTAGATATGGTGAACTAAAAGAAAGAAACTGAAGTAGGCTTTTTGGAGACACGTATCCCAAAGTCTGCTGCCATCACTCCACATCAGAGGATGTCAATATTCCTAAGTACCGAAGCTCACATACGCTTTCTGTGCACTCGTTATGAAATGAATTTACTTCTCTTTTAAACTAAAAATAATTAATTAGGGGTTTTAATTTTAACAAAATAATCTGTGACCATAGAGATCCAGCATAAAAGCACTACAGAATAATTTGAAAGACAAAAATTATTAAACACAGGAATTTTTAAAAATCTAGAGAAATGCAAACCCAACAGAATCATTAATGGCCAAAATATAAATGTTAGCTGGAAATAGTTATTATTAAGGGTTAGGTAAAGCTTAAAGCAGTAAAATTTTGGAAATATTCAACATTTTTTTTCCCTTCATTACTGTAGTTTGTACAATAATGAAAATTAGTATGCGTAAAACACTGTCCTTCTGCTATATGAAAAAAAAATATTTTTACGATTTAAAAAAATTATTTACATTTTTTTTTCAAAATTCAGTTCACTGTGCAGTGATGAAGCGTTTCCCACATAACTCAAAAACTATCCAACATTCTATGATGAATTTTTTTGTGTGTATTTATTCATGTCATATCTGCAATATAATGCAAGATCACTTCTCTACCTTTGATAGATTGTCTGATAAAAAATAAATTCATTAAAAATGATCAAATATCAGTACTTTCTTCTAACACAAAATAAAAAAAAAATATTATTTATTAAGGAATGTAGTTGAAAGAGCGAGGTGGAAAAATTCAAATATCTTGGAGCAACAGTAATAAATATAAATGACACTCGGGAGGAAATTAAACGCAGGATAAATATGGGAAATGCCTGTTATTATTCGGTTGAGAAGCGTTTGTCATCTAGTCTGCTGTCAAAAAATCTGAAAGTTAGAATTTATAAATCAGTTATATTACCGGTTGTTCTGTATGGCTGTGAAACTTGGAGAGAGGAACAGAGATTAAAGGTGTTTGAGAATAAGGTTGTTAGGAAAATATTTGGGGCTAAGAGGGATGGAGTTACAGAAGAATGGAGAAAGTTACACAACGCAGAGCTGCACGCATTGTATTCTTCACCTGACATAATTAGGAACATTAAATCCAGACGTTTGAGGTGGGTAGGACATGTAGCACATATGGGCGAATCCAGAAATGCATATAGAGTGTTAGTTGCGAGGCCGGAGGGAAAAATACCTTTGGGGAGGCCGAGACGTAGATGGGAAGATAATATTAAAATGGATTTGAGGGAGGTGGGATATGATGGTAGAGACTGGATTAATCTTGCTCAGGATAGGGATCAATGGCGGGCTTATGTGAGGGCGGAAATGAACCTCCGGCTTCCTTAAAAGCCAGTAAGTAAGTAAGTAGTAAGTTGAAAGAGCATGGTATTGTAAACATGAGTTTCAAAAATAAAATAAAAGAGATAGAGCATAAACAAGTTAACAAATTAGTGAAGTATGAGGGAAACGCTTCATCACTGCATAGTGAATTGCCACTATTATGAATTTTCAAAAAAAAAAATATATATATAAATAATTTTTTTTAATCGAAAAAATATTTTTTCATATAGTAGGAGGACAGTGTTTTACATATACTAATTTTCATTATTGTACAGGATATAGTAATGGAGGAAAAAATGTTGAATATTTCCAAAAATGTTATGGCTCAGACCAGATTCGGTATTACACTGAGGTTCAGTAAGTTAGTGGGAGTAATAGCGTATCTTCTTGTAGAATAAGCATGAAAATTGGTTTTGTTTAAAAAGTATTAAAATAGTCTTGATTTTATTTCTAAAGCTACAGCTGTAACTGTTTATTTAAGACACATTTTAATGTAAAGAAAATTTATGGAGATATGGAATTATGCAGAAATTACGGATTGAAAATATCCGGGAAACTGAAATATCGTACCAAGAGGGCAGTCACCAAAGACACTTGGATTCTTCGGGATGATTCTGTGAGATTTGTGAAAAAACAAGATGCGGAGGGAATTTGAATGGCATTTTACACTCAAAGTGTCGCGCAATCTGCTCTGTATTAAATTTCAATTCTTGTTGGTAAGGGATTTCCTCGGGCGAGCCTTTTAAAGTTCTCTCATTACGGATTAATAAACTGATAAGAATTAATACTGACAAAACCATTAAACAGGGACTTACACCAGACATCCCAATTCGCTCAATCAATTGCCCTGTTTTCGCACGACTATGAGTCTATATTATTTGTGTTAACAAGGTTTGCTGGGCTGGATATAACTCTAAGGATACATGGTTTAGCTTTCATTGGAAATTATTATGCGATAACAGATGCGCTGATTAAATGTTGTGCGTCTGTCAGGGTTTATCTGTGTTTGGGTCCAGATAGCACAGCGTTATGTTTCGGAAGTATGCAATTTAGGAGAACCAAAAAATATAGGTTGTGAGACTAGTTAAAAAAGAAGAAGCGTGTATTCATGTTAGTCTTACGTAAAAAACGAGTATTTTTAAAAATGTAACAGTGTGGTTTATGTTAAAATAATATGTTGTTGTTTTCTAATGCCAGGCGTTTGACAATAAAGTCATTTGACCTCTTGCACTCCAATATTTTTCAAAGATATTGTCATGGTCAGCCAATGAAGCACAGATTTTGAGGTGTTCCGAATCCATTTCTTGGTTTGAGTTGCAAAAAGGGCAGTTAGGGGACTGATATTCCAATTCTATGCAGGTGTTTGGCCAAACAATCATGGCCTGTTGCCAATCTAAATGCAGCTACAGACGATTTTCGTGGTAAATCGGGAATTAACTGTGGATTATGATGCAGAGAGTTCCATTTTTTCCCTTCAGATTATGTTATCAAATTTTGTTTGTTGAAGTCTAAGTATGCAGATTTAATAAATCTTTTCACAGAGTAATACGTAGATTCAGTAACAGGTCTGTAAGTAGCAGTGCTGCCCTTCTTTGCTAAAGCATCCGCATTCTCGTTTCCCAGGATTCCACAATGGGATGGTATCCATTGGAATACAATTATTTTATTGAGTGTTATTAATTGAGAGAGCATTTTAGTTATTTCTGCTGTTTGAGATGAAGGTGTGTGTTTAGAGACTATCAATAGAATAGCTGCTTTGGAGTCTGACAATATAACTGCATTCTTAAATTTATTGATGTGGCATAGAAGATTTCTGAGACTTTCACTTATTGCAATGATTTCTCCATCAAAACTTGTTGTTCCATATCCAAGAGATCTATAAAGTGAGAAGAGTCAGCACGTAACACCTGCACCGGTACCTTGTTCTCTGGAGATCAAGGATCCGACGGTGTATAAATGAAGCCAGTTTTGTGGAGGGTACCTAATATTAATTGTCTCTAAAGACAATTGTTTCAGCATTTCAGTGTTTACTTCTGATTTCAGTATTTCTTCTGTTAAATTTAGATTATATTCTATATTTAATAGAGTTAAAGGGTTTGGTTTAATTTGTAAGTTTTCTTTTAAATTTGGGATATTGATTTTCTGTTTTAATTCTTGAACAATGGATATGAAACTTTTTTGAGTTTTCAATCTGCAGAGAGGACTGCATGAATGCCAATTGTTTCCTGGTAATCTGATACGTTTTTCATATTGAATCAGTGCTTTTTCTTCTATTGTCATTTTGATGCTGTTAATATTAGTGAGGAATCTCATAGAATCTATTGGAGATGTTTTGATTCCACCAGTAATGAGCCTGAGAGCTTGGTTTTGAACATATTCTATTTCGTTTATGAAAGTTAAAATAATATAAAAATGATTATAAAAGAATAACCATTGGATGTTTATTTTTGTGTATTTATGTGCAAGGATTTTGTACGCAATAAAGACAATTAAACTTTATCGTGCTATTTTGGTGTATAGTAAATTAATTCTTCTAGTGTTTTGAATGACAGTTCAAGAAAATAAACTATAAACATAAATATAATTTGGAAATAAGCACATTGTTGTTATTGAGTGAAACGTATAATGCAAAAGTATGTCACCGTTATGAAATACATTAGTTCGATGATTTTTAATCTTAATTTGTGTTGTATTTCAGTTGAAATGTAAAAACCGGCTTGTTTCACACTCAGAGTAATGCAACATGTGTTCTTTTTACTATAATACTTACACTCATAAAAATTATAATTATGTACAGACCCACAAACAAAATTCAGGTGCCTCAAATTTTGTTTCTGCGTCTGTGCCAAGATAATCTCATAATTATTGAAAGCCCCTACAATTGAAGTGTTGGTACAAGATTCAATGTATTCTGAAAATGAGGCGAAAATGATAAGAAAGTTGATATTTAACTGAATTGATATTCTAAATGTTACAACATGATCTTAAGTCCCATTAGTAAAGTGTTACTAGTCAGCAATGTATGCAATGGGGGGGGAAAGGAACTGGCCACCCTACACTATTATCTCCTGGCTTAGTTGCCTCATGAGTGTCACTTATGAGATTCCAGCTTGTCTTCGGTCAATTGACTAAACAACAGAAACAACTTAGTCACAAACGAATCCCAGGAAAACGATCGAAAGTTTGAAGGAAATTCATGGAAATTATTATGTTATTCAAACCACCCCAGCGACGTCTCCAGGAAAATCAATCAATTTTACTTCTCTGAATCCAACATGGTCTACGGGCCACGTTTTGAAGCTCTCAGGCAAGACAAAGATGCGCTTATTTTTCATCCAGTTATCAAGGCCAAACATTGACAAACTAATTGGCACACGCCAGTCTAGTTCCACGAAACGAATCGGAGGTTTATCATCAAAGCAATACTATTTTTAGATTCAGAACTTGGTCTAAATACAGGTAGCCACGGTATCTGCTGCTCTGTGTACAGAAAGAGAAGAACAGTACATCCGAATTCCTGTGTTGAAAGTTAGCTGGAAGTTTCCAACGTTGAAAAGTGAGATACATCTTCCTGTTCCAGAGATTGTGTGTGTGATCGTAGTCTTGTGTTTGTGCTGTGTTGTCTTATGGGATGGTGTTATGAATATTAATCACATGACTACATAATATTTAGTGTTTATTGTTTATTCAATTCTCGCAATAAGTCCTGTCTTATCTGTAAGAAGAGAAATGGTACAAGCAGGAAAAGAAGAGAGGAGACGTTAAGGTTTATTCAGAGTTTTTATTCTGAAAACAGTTTCCAATAAAACAATTCTTTGCCTAATACTGTAGCGAACCATTGCGCTAGATGCTACA
Source organism: Periplaneta americana (assembly GCF_040183065.1). Lineage (NCBI taxonomy): Eukaryota > Metazoa > Arthropoda > Insecta > Blattodea > Blattidae > Periplaneta > Periplaneta americana. Next base: position 102,255,092 of record NC_091133.1, on the reverse strand, counting down.
GAGCGTTTGCTTACATAATTTAAGTCGGTCGAGAGGCACGCGACCGGCACGAAGGCCATGCAACACGCGGTAAACAGTCTTCCGCACGTTCGGCAGTCCAGTTCAGTCTTTCTGTAGGAGTATTTGTGTTGACGTTAGATTGCGTGTCATTCTTCTGATTGTGTTAGTAAAGTGTTTAGATTTAGGAGTGGTTGTGTTGACGTTAGATTGCGTGTTATTCTTATGATTGTGTTAGTGAAGTGTTTAGATTTAGGAGTGGTTGTGTTCACGTTAGATTGCGTATCATTCTTCTGATTGTGTAAGTAAAGTGTTTAGATTTAGGAGTGGTTGTGTTGACGTTAGATTGCGTATCATTCTTCCGATTGTGTCAGTGAAGTGCTTAGATTTAGGCGTGGTTATGTTGACGTTAGATTGCGTGTTATTTTTATGATTGTGTCCGAGTAGTGTTTAGATTTAGGAGTGGTTGTGTTAACGTTAGATTGCGTGTTATTTTTATGATTGTGTCCGAGAAGTGTTTAGATTTAGGAGTGGTTGTGTTGACGTCAGATTGCGTGTTATTTTTATGATTGTGTCCGAGAAGTGTTTAGATTTAGGAGTGGTTGTGTTGACGTTAGATTGCGTGTTATTTTTATGATTGTGTCCGAGAAGTGTAGATTGCGTGTTATTTTTATGATTGTGTCCGAGAAGTGTTTAGATTTAGGAGTAGTTGTGTTGACGTTAGATTGCGTGTTATTTTTATGATTGTGTCCGAGAAGTGTTTGGATTTAGGAGTGGTTGTGTTGACGTTAGATTGCGTGTTATTTTTATGATTGTGTCCGAGAAGTGTTTAGATTTAGGAGTAGTTGTGTTGACGTTAGATTGCGTGTTATTTTTATGATTGTGTCCGAGAAGTGTGAATTGCGTGTTATTTTTATGATTGTGTCCGAGAAGTGTTTAGATTTAGGAGTGGTTGTGTTGACGTTAGATTGCGTGTTATTTTTATGATTGTGTCCGAGAAGTGTAGATTGCGTGTTATTTTTATGATTGTGTCCGAGAAGTGTTTAGATTTAGGAGTAGTTGTGTTGACGTTAGATTACGTGTTACTTTTATGATTGTGTTCGAGATGTGTTTAGATTTAGGAGTGGTTGTGTTGACGTTAGATTGCGTGTTATTTTCATGATTGTGTCCGAGAAGTGTTTAGATTTAGGAGTGGTTATGTTGACGTTAGATTGCGTGTTATTTTTATGATTATGTCCGAGAAACGTGTAGACTTAGGAATAGTTATGTTGACGTTAGATTGCGTGTTATTTTTATGATTATGCCCGAGAAGTGTTTAGATTTAGGAGTAGTTGTGTTGACGTTAGATTGCGTGTTATTCTTATGTTTGTGTCCGAGAAGTGTTTAGATTTAGGATTGGTTGTGTTGATGTTAGATTGCGTGTTATTTTTATGATTGTGTTAGTGAAGTGTTTAGATTTAGAAGTGGTTGTGTTGACGTTAGATTGCGTGTTATTTTTATGATTGTGTCCGAGAAGTGTTTAGATTTAGGAGTGGTTATGTTGACGTTAGATTGCGTGTTATTTTTATGATTATGTCCGAGAAACGTGTAGACTTAGGAATAGTTATGTTGACGTTAGATTGCGTGTTATTTTTATGATTATGCCCGAGAAGTGTTTAGATTTAGGAGTAGTTGTGTTGACGTTAGATTGCGTGTTATTCTTATGTTTGTGTCCGAGAAGTGTTTAGATTTAGGATTGGTTGTGTTGATGTTAGATTGCGTGTTATTTTTATGATTGTGTTAGTGAAGTGTTTAGATTTAGAAGTGGTTGTGTTGACGTTAGATTACAAGCTATTCTTATGATTGTGTTAGTGAAGTGTTTAGATATAGGAGTGGTTGTGTTGACGTTAGATTACGTGCTATTCTTATGATTGTGTTAGTGAAGTGTTTAAATTTTGGGAATGGTTGTGTTGACGTTAGATTATGTGTCATTCTTATGATTGTGTTAGTGAAGTATTTAGATTTAGGAGTGGTTGTGTACCCCTATTTCTTTAAGAGTGTCAGGGATGTGTTGCAGCAGAACATAATTTCCAACACCTCCTACAATGAAGGCAAGCTCAGTAATAATAAAACTGTAGAGCGGTCGGGAGACGGTTTGCAGCGTGTTGCATGGCCTCGGTGCCGGTCGCGCGCCGCATGGTCGACCTACATTATGTAAGCGAACGCTCTGTAGAATGACTGGGAGGCCACGCGCTGCTGCTTTCCCGAAATACTGATCCGCAAGTGACGGAAGTGCCGATAACGCATTGCATCGATGTAACCGCTCTTAAATTATAAATGGATCTCTCTGCATAATTTTACTTTCTCTTTATAAAGATGATGATGTGATACTGCAAAACACGGATTTAGATATTTTCACATAAATATTAGTTTTCATCTTGTCTAACAATAAAATGGTTGTTTCGGTCACGCGTCTGTCTGTCTGTCTGTCTGTCTGTGGCTATATACTGCGACTTTTTTAAGCTAATGAAAAACTTTCCCTTCTATTTAGTATAGGACTACAAGTCAATTTATCCAGGTGTGATTCGTACGAAATAACTACAGTAGAGCATCGATTATCCGAAACAATTGGGGACGGGGGGTGTTCGGATAAATGATTTTTCGGATAACAGATCATTTACGAAAACAAATTTCACCGATGTAATAGGAGCAGTATGAAACAAAGAAACACTGATATTAAACACAAAACTGTACATACAGTATATATTTTGTACCACACGTCTTACAAATAGCACAGAAAACTGACTAGCCTAGTTTGATAAGTTCAAAACGGCCATTAAAGTAAGCCTACAGTTTAGGAAAAGAAGTCTAAACTTTTCTTTTTTTGCTTCAGAGCAGAGATTCGTTTTTATTTATTTATTTTTTTTGCCGCTAAATCTCGCAAACAGTGCTAGCGAAACTTCTACATGACGTGCGCACAAATTCAAATTTGCCGACTGGAATGCTTTCGGTTAACCGATGTTTCGGTTGATCGGTATTCGGATACTCGATGCTCTAATGTATTTACGTAAAAAAGCAAAGGTTATTTACCTATTATTCGAGGAAAATTCGATCTGGCATCGGGAATCGAACCCAGGACCTCTCAGCTTTGCGCGCTGAGCGCTCTTTCCATCTGAGCTATGCCGAGACCCGGTTCACGGTGCCGGCCGAACTCTCCTCCATTGTATCGGGTCTCGGTATAGCTCAGAAGGAAAGAGCGCTCAGCGCGCAAAGCTGAGAGGTCCTGGGTCCGATTCCCGGTGCGGGAACGAATTTTTATCCAATAATAGGTATCTATACGTATGACTGCATTATAGTCATTGATTATTCAATGAAGAAGACGAGGTCCTCATATATGAATATAAAGTATATTATAAGAGTTATTTATTTGAAACCAAAAACACATAACAGCGATTCAGTGGGTTATAGTCATCATCATTATTATCATAATCCGGCACAGCACAAGGTATGACCACAGTCTAGTATATACAGTCACGAAGCTCAATACGTAGTAAATATGCATCCATAGATAGTTGCTAACCACTAGGATCGCTAATATCGCCTCATTACAGACAGTGCGAAATAGTACCGGCACAGTCTATTGTTCCTAGCACCCTCACAACTCAAGCTTCGTGACTGTATATAATAGACTGTGGTATTACTGTATATCTTAACAATGACGTACAATTAGCAGGATGAATAATGTCAAATGTAATTGGTGTAGAACTATGGAGTTTCTGCATTTGAAAATTCCTCTGCTAGAAGCCATCTATACGGTTAGACTGAGAATTCCATAATTTTCCGCAATGTTATCTGATTCTCTTACAAGAGCCCTTGGACTCCCGACTGTCGCGTTTCGACACTTTACGCATCATTAGGGGAGGCGGGGCAGTGACGTCACAGCGATTGTTAAGTTAAGTTGCGTCACTAAATTAGCTTATTCCAAGCACGTCAGGATTGTTTATTTTTATACTAAGTTCATTTTATTGACGTCTCCTTTCCAATTACTTTCTGCAGACGCCACATCACGAAAACAACTCTCTCTCTCGAAGTGAGCGAGTCTCAGATTTAGAATATCCGTAGTTTGATTTCCGAGGACTTCGTTCTTGCTTCGACGTTTAGTAGTTTACATAACTTCTGCTGACAAATATTACTTTAAATGACAATTAAAATTTATTACATGTGCCGTCTATGCTTATCCTTATAAGGATAAGCATAGACGGCACATGTAATAAATTTTAATTGTCATTTATAGTAATTATCTTATCGGCCCCATCATGCCTCTTAAATTTAAAAATATTACTTTGCCACAAATGGCTCTCACCTGCGTTGAATAACCTTATCACTTCAGAGCATCGATAAATGTAACACTACTAAATGATTTAGCATTTTAGCTTGCCCGGAAACAATTTCTATGTAGAACCTAATCTTACGACTTATTCCTTCGTTATACGTTCTGATTCAAAATCTGCAATCTAGGCAATTGCCAATTATACAAAAGCACTGTATTCAAAAATAATATTACAGGTTGCGAAAATATAAAGAAACAAATTGATCATTTTCAAAAGAAAATCCTGCTGGAATGGATATCAGCTTGTAAGTGGATTTGCAGAAAGACTAGCTAGAAGAGTGCATGAAAAGACAACGAAGACTCTACCTCCCAAAGCTGCTGACTCTCTCGACCGGCCTCCGTGGAATGTAGTTAAGCGACGTTGGATGGCTTCTGCAATGACACCCGAGGCGGACCTACTCGGAGGAGGAGTTTCGCCTCGGACCAACAGGGAGTCTTGGGGGAATTTGCCGAAGCAGGAAGGGTATATGATACTGTCGGCTGTAGGGACCGGTCGTTAAGGGAGTCATGTGGTTAGGGCGGTGCGCGTAGGGGATTTGTGGCATGCAACTCATTCCATATTGAGGGTAGCGCAATAATAATAATAATAATAATAATAATAATAATAATAATAATAAGTTGTTTGAGGCTCCTCATTAAGGGAGGAGATGGGTGAAATCAGAGTTGACAAACCTCACGCAACGTAAAATGAGAAAACATTTGTTTCCCAATGTAATCATTATCTGTAAATCTGTAAGATTAACATTTAAGTCAGTAAATAGTCACATTAACCAAAATAGAGCATAAGGAGTGTTCGATGAAAGGTTTTTTTTTTTTAATATGGACGGTAAGATATTTTCGAGCTGATTTAATGTATGGATTAATGAAAATATTTTCTTACAAGTCTGCGTAATTTATGTATTCCAAGTAAGTGTGTGTCCATTCGTATATTCCCAAATTTTTAACTGCTTCACTATTATAGGGAATTTGAAAGCCGCCATGTATTACAGGGGATACTAAGTTCATACCTACAGTGCTCAAATCTATCGCTGTGGATAATGGTTAGCATGCCTGGACGTAAAACGAGCGTGCCCGGGTTCAAATCTTAGTTGGGAAAAGTTACCTGGTTGAAGTTTTTCCGGGGGTTTCCTTCAACCCATTAAGAGTAAATAATGGGTAACTTTCGGCGTTGGACCGTGGACGCATTTCGCTGGCATTATCACCATTTCATTCAGACACTAAATAACCGTAGCAGTTGATAAAGTGTCGTAAAATAACCAATTAAAAATACACTGCTCAACGAACGAGTGTGTCCGGTTAAATAAGAAAAATTTATTATTTCTAATGTTTTAATGTATACAGAAATGTAATACTTATATTTTGTATTTCGCAGAAGACAGTTGAGATCACTAGGGACCGGATTTTTAGGTTTTTAAGAAGTCATTTTTAAGTTACTGGAATAGGTGAAATAGGTTTTTTTAGGGTTTTTATTCAAACTGTGAAAGAAGTCACAAAAATTGGCTGATTGTTAAAAATGCACAATTACAGTCAATTTTAAATAACATAGCTTTTCCTATGGTGTTAGAGAGAAAATAATTTCCCATGCACTGTCGTAATTTTTATTTTTATTTTAGTAGGTTATTTTACGATGCTTTATCAACATCTTCGGTTATTTAGCGTCTGAATGAGATGAAGGTGATAATGCCGGTGAAATGAGTCCGGGGTCCAGCAACGAAAGTTACCCAGCATTTGCTCATATTGGGTTGAGGGAAAACCCCGGAAAAAAACCTCAACCACGTAATCGACCCGGGAATCGAACCCGAGCCAACTGGTTTCGCGGTCAGATGCGCTAACCGTTACTCTACAGATGTGGACTTGTCGTAATAAGTGTAATTTCACTTGTTTTGGCATAGCTTAAAACACAAAATATAAAAATTCAATGTTAACACCAGAAGCACCAGAATAAGACAGACTGCACAGAGACCTCAGAAAAGTTCACAACTGGTACCCGCACACGGAAGAACATGACCGAAAACTTCACGAATTGCAACAATGCGACTTTTTCGCAGTTCATTCACCTCAAGAACAAGTTCAGTCACTTCATCCCTTTCTACTGGCATGTAATATCTGCGGTCAGTGAGAATTCCAAAATACATACAGTCTCGCTATACAAAGAAAAACGGAATTCCCTGTTAACAATTTTATCCAAAACAACAAAAGATTGAAGGGGTAAAGATCGCAGATTTGGTCGCTTTCTCCAATGCGAAACAGAATAAAAATTATAGATGTATTGAAATGTCTAAATAAATTTATATAAAAGGCAGTAAATATAGAAAAATACATATTAATTATGATTTTGGTTCCATAGTTCTTAAGGTTCAATTTAGGTTTCTTAAGATTCAACAGAATTTACGAGTACATTATATGACTCTTCTGACCATGATTCGGAAAATTGGCTAAGAAATTACGAGTTTTAAGTAAGGAAAAAAAAGGCAAAAAGCTATAAATCCGGTTCCTAGTTATTACACATCAGTGTGATTGAGTCATATTCCTAATGCGTTAATTCATCCGGATGTCGGGCTGTAAGATATGGCTGCGCACAATACTAGAAAGTACAGCGGTGAAAATAAGAGTAAGCATTATGCCAATAAAGAGAAGAAAAGAATATAAATTTTCCTCAGCTATTATTATGTAATACATATTCTGGGCCGTTTACTCGTACACTCACACCTGGTCTGGGGTCTCACAGACGTTACATATCACTCGCCCCGTGATAAAGGTGTCAGTCCAGTGCACACTGATAAAGAACACTTGTCTGGAGGGAATTACTGTGACGTCGCGCAAACTAATATGCGAGCAGTTTGTCACCAAGCTGGGATCGACCATGTTTCACAGCCAGACATCAAACTGTTCAGAAATCTCGACTTTGGTTACTAGCCGACACAACCGTGTACAATGCTGTTCATAAACACATGCTATCTGATAATAACTGAGCTTCAATTGATCATAAATAAGTGCTGTTCATATGCACGTGACATTTTTCAGATATTAACCATCTTTGAAATTATGGATTCCGGTGTTTTTATAGTCTAATACCGCCCTAATGACATAAATGTTTATTAACACTCAATTAGCATTAATGAATTATTTATTATTTTACTCGTAAGCTTTGGAAATAAAATTTTCAATATCCAGGCCGGAAAAGTAGGAAATATTGACTACAGCCTCCTTGAATGTCAATATCGTTTGGAAGAATGGAAATCGCAAGCGTTTAATGACACTCTGTGCATTGTACACCCTTTGACGAAGAGATTGGTCACTGTTCGGAGACTTAAGTCCCACCTCGGAATTGCTCGGGAATCATCGTGTGCGCTTTTTTTTACACGTATGCGTTTTAATAGAGAGATTCGAAGCCCGGTCTTTGTAACCATAAGAAAGAGCTCAATTGTTAAGCCATAAATCAGTCGTCGGCAGAACGTCAACGTAGGTGACGTCATATGAAACGCAGCCCGCATTGCAAGACGAGGGATGGTACTGTCCGTTACTCAGGAGAAGACGAGCGAAAGAATGTGACCTTCTTGACTATCGCTGCTGATTATTATAAACATCGCTCAGATCAGCATCCCAGTAGCCAGGTTATTACTCGTGCAGGAAACATGAGTAACAATGCGTATGGAAATTAAAGCTAAGTTGAACGGAAGGAGAGCTAATGTTTTTTCCACTTACTGCAGTAAAAATATTGGACGTGTTGTCGTATGTTATCTGTTCACATCCCTTCCTCCTCAGTCCGCTCTCGTCTTCTCCTGAGTCACCGACAGTAGAAAGCAATAGGCTGAGAGGAGGAGAGGACTGAACCTCGAGTACGAATTTGCTAATTAACATTTTATGTCTTGTAACTCACATGTATTCTCCTATTAGTATATTAACTGTATACCCAATCTCAAGTGAATTAATCGTCGTATTTATCTCGGGCATTTTAGATCTTATAAATTGTGTGTTTGTGTGTGTGTGTGTGTGTGTGTGAGTGTATATTCCCCTTTATGTTATGTAACTGATTTTAATTATGTATAATTTTCTACTTTATTTTATATATTACATAACCGATCTTGACTATTTGTAATTTTATATTATGTAACTGATCTTTTCTATTGTAATTTTCTACTATATTTTATGTAATTTCTAAGGTATTTTCTTTTGTGTTGTTTTGTAATCAAATTTTGTATTTCATGTATATTATTGAAACCTGGCTGAGTGGAAGAGAAGGCCTCATGGCCTTAACTCTGCCAGGCAAAATAAACCTACTACTGCTACTACTACTACTATAGTAAGGAAATAATTAATTAATAGAGCTATAATTATGGTGTCTTCGCATCCTTCTGATGGATTTGAAATTACCATCAGCTTATTCCGATGTTTTAATTAGTGAAGTGAAATCTGGTTCTGCTTCATAAGTTGCAATTTGTAATTGCTCAAATAAATGTTGGTCCGTCAATCGGAAGCGCGCTTTACATTTAACGTATTTCATTTTTGAAAAAAATTGTTCACATATATATGTCGAGACGAACATTGAAATAAACTTAGAATAAAATGACTTAAGGAGTGAATATTTTGAATCGTAGTGAATTTTCGCTAATTTTTTTTAATCTGAGAAATTTTCCCTTATTTAGGCTTATTTGCCAAGTTTCAAAATGTTATAATATCCGAAAATGATATCTGGCAAGGTTTTCTCGTATTATGGCAAAGTACACGTGACAATGGAGTTCTGTAAAATGCCTATTTACGTACCGTAGTTTAGAACATAACAAACATATTACATTTCCTTCCTGTGCACAACAAAAGAATTTATCTTCCCATTCTTCTATAAATATTCGTTTTGCTGCACTCTTTATGTTTAATAGTTTGGAAACAGACATTCTGATTGCCAGTTCAACTACTTGTCTATGTACTCTCCCTCTGGAACTGCCCCTGCTAAAGTATGACGTAAGCTGCCGCTTTCCGCATGAAATGCCGACCGCTGCCATAAAAGCTTCGTATGGAATATGTCGTTTCATGACATACAGATACGTCGCTGCTACGACTTAATTTCACCTTCAGACCTCGATGCTTAATATTTTCCTGAGTAAATCTCGCGTTAAGCCGAACGACACTTAAACAAATTCACGCTACAGAAGAGGGACTATTTTCCGTGTCAAAGGGTGTATATACCCGTATACACTGGGAATATAAATCTTAGGCAATTTTTACAAAATATTAGTTTATAAATGCATTAACCACCACGGTGGTCTAGTGACTAGAGCGCTGGGCTTATAATCATTTGAACCCGGTTTCGATCCCCAGTGTACCCCCGATTTGTAACTTTTGTTAGGCAAGCCCGTGATCCAGGTAACAGAGAGGTTTTCTTCTGGACCTCTGGTTTCTCTGTGGCATCCCAACAAATCTCCATAAGTGTCTCATCTCATCGCGGGTGTAGCATAGATCGGCATTCTATAGCGCACCTTGGGCAAGGACTGTGACGGTACATTGGTCTACACAACTGGCTTCATATGAGACAATGACGAACAGATTTCAAACTGCAAATTCTTTACGGTAGGCCCTACTATATTTTATTGTATTAGAGTACTTTATTTCTTATAATCTTTATATACTTTCTTCTGTTTTTATCTCCTCCCTACCATTTGTTTCTTTGTTTGCCAACATTTCAAACTGCAAATTCCTTACGGTACTATCTGAGAAGATAAAAAAGAGGGTACTATAAAACATGCTTTGCGATCGTCATTTGTTTACAGCAGAGAGAGCCAACTAAAAATGGCGGCTCCGTTCAAATTTTTTCGTGAAATAGAATTTCAGTAAGTCAATTAATTTTTCATTGTATTAGAGTACTTTGTTTCTTCTAATCTTTATACACACTCTTCTAATCGTGTAATAGTCAACTAAATCCCACTCGAGTTTTGATTTTCTCCAGATAAATCAAACCCTCTAGTGAGATTACTGTTAAAAAATATATTATTTTGTACATTTTGAAACCTGAAGAATCCAAAAATGGAAAAATAACTATATGGTGCCATTGAAAACAGTATTCTTTGGCACACTTTTCATAAACTAAAAACATCGTTTTGAAAACATGTTCATAGTATTCCTGTCTTTACCACGTATGTTGCATATAAAGTTTCTTCATAAAATTATAAATAGGAAAGTTACAAGTTGTGTTCCGTACTTTTTACTCATCTGTCATAATATTGAGAATATTACCGTTTAGACCTATAGTTTATTTTGTTGAATTATTATTCAAATTAATACAAATTAAATCATTTCTTCTGCATTCAAATCATAGTATTAAGGTCTAGTAGTAGTAGTATTAGTAGTAGTAGTAGTAGTAGTAGCAGTAGTAGTAGTAGCAGCATCAGCAGCAGCAGTAGGCCTAGTAGTAGTAGTAGTAGTAGTAGTTAGTAGTAACATTTTATTCAACATTTTCTATTGCAGAGGTTATTCAGCGTCGAATTTCAACGTGAGCGAAAAAGGCCAACAAATTTTGCTTGAATCCTTTATCAGGAACAGAGTTTTTTTACGTAACATAAATCTACGACACGAGATCCAGCCTTACCTCCATCCAGGAGTAAGACATGCCGAGGATTTTATCGTCCTTTAAAATCTACAGTCGGGTTTGAACCTCGGATCCTACGGCCATCATGGCAACCGCTAGACTACCGGGTAAGTCACAGAGTTTTAAATGAAACGTCACATGCATTACCGTTTTTAGTAATGTGGCCATGAGGTAGCACGCTTTCTCTAATACATGAGCATCTGACACTACCCACTCACCAGCTTACAGGACTAGATCTACTCGTATATTCGTATCTTAGTGTACTCTGCATTTCTCCGTATTTAAACAAACATCCATACACGAGGAATACATTTTTGGACAGTCTGTACCAGACGCCGCGACGCACGGAAGTGACACTTAGACGTCGTCACAAAGGCCGCCTGATGGCCTTGTATGAGTCGCATCCATTGTGAGGATTTCATCCTCTTGTAGTCTAGGCGCTAATGAATCGAAATGAAATGTCAGCGTTTACGGGGAAGAGTTTTAGGTCCTGAAAATTCCCCAGATCAGAGGTAAAAATAAATAAAAAACTACATCTATCGCATAAAAATGCAATTAGAAATTTAGTTTCTGAAATAATGAAATGGAAAATCGATCCTGGTTCTTTGTATTGCTATGTAACATCTATTTCTGTCTTTCTTGATTGATTGATTGACTGATTTCACGAGGGCTGGACTCGGGATAGATCCTTGCACTAAGGCCTTTTAGGTCATTGTACGTCCTATATGCGATGGTTGTCTAAGTCCGACGGATGGTCCTGGTGGCGTTTGTGAATCCGACGCTGACAGGTGGGCTATCCTTCCTAGGCCTTGAAAATAGGGCCTCATCCTGACGAGCTCTACTATTGTCCTTTAAATGTGATCTGAACAAATGTAACACTGAAAAATTATTTTGTAGAACGAAATGTTACATTTCTTTGGATGAGATTTCTGGACAATTAAAGGACAAAACTAAAATTCTTTCAATTATTTATTATCATAATACAGTGTTCTCTTAAATTGACTGAGCATATTGGGTTTTCAATCGATGCCAAAACGCGTTATGAAATGTTTCACATAAACAATTTTTTTCTCGAAAAGAAAGCAAAAACGATCATCGTCCTAATGTAAAAAATGAAAAGATGACTTTTCATCAACATCCGCCCAATATTTATTACACATTTTAACAGTATTTCGTATGCATAACACTGAATCTTTAATTTCCATTGCTGAATTAATTTATGCAGTGTATTCAGCATTAAGCGAAACGAAAACACTTGAGGACGGTCATGATAGGATATCAGTATACTACCACAGTCTAGTATATACAGTCACGAAGCTAGAGTTGTTGAGGTTGCTAGGAATAATAGACTGTGCAGGTACTATTTCGCATTGTCTGTAATGAGAAGATAGTAGCGATCCTAGTGGTTAGCAACTATCTATGGATGCATATTTACTACGTATTGAATTTCGTGACTAGGAACAACTCAAGACATATACAAAAAGCTGGATCTTCTATTTTCAGTAAAAACAAAAACTACGTACACGCAGAAGATATTAGATTACTCCGTGAGTTGAACAGCGATGATCTGGCGTGGAACCCCGGTGACCCCTGACGATAAACAAGTTGTTACAGTGTGGTTATGAAACTGCTTAACATTTCTTAAGTAACGATATCATACTCATTGCATGTCCTCAATAATCTTCCTGTACATTATTTTACTATGGGAAACAAACACCATGAATACAACTTTTTATATTAAATATAATTAACAAACTGCTATGTTAAAATACTTTAAGCTTAAGTTCAAAATTATTGGGTATCTAATCACATCAACATCCTTTAAAAAATTGAGATGACTAATTTCGAGGGAAAAATTGTTCCGGGGCCAGACATCGAACGCGGGACCTTTGGTTAAATATACCAACGCTCTAACAACTGAGCTACGCGGGAACTCTACCAGACACCGATACAATTTTTCCCTCTATATCCACAGACCTCAAAGTGGGCTGACAACCGTCAAGCAACCAACATTGAGTGCACACTAACTCTGTGTGACTTAATGAATTGGATCGGTGTCTGGTAGAGTTTCCGGGTAGCTCAGTTGCAGAGCGTTGGTACGTTTAATAAAAGGTCCCGCGTTCGATGCCCGGCTCCGGAACAATTTTTCCCTCGAAATTATTCAAATCAACTTTACAGGAAGTTATACTTGAAAGCTTGATTTGCATAATATACGTCACTGTTCATTAATATAAAACCACAATTTATCTTCCAAATGCTTGATTTTCGATTACTATAGGTGTTACCAATATTTGTAAGATCAAATACTCTACCAGTGACACATTCAGCTATATCAAAAGCCGCCATTTTAGATGCAACTTTGAAATTTTAAATAGAAAGAGGGTCATGTAGGTACTCAAAATCATGTGAAATTTTCTTGAAAAACAACGGAGCAATCTGTTTTGAGATATCTCTAATCGTTTTAAAGTTATTTAAAAATAACTGACATAATGACACAAACATTAGTTACTGCATCTACAGATATTTTGTAACATGGTACAGCACTAAGGAGGTTTTGGAAAAGGTATTCTTATGCAATTCTGGTAATTAACTTTTCCTGCTTAACTGTCTGGTTAACCTGTGACAGTTTCAATGCATTGTTGTGATTATTTGAGAAGCTTTCCTACAACAAATTTCTTAATTTTCGCGATGGCATTATCGAAAGAGGAAAGAATTGATATCATTCTTCATTCTGGTGCGTTAAGCCACAGAAATGTTGCAGCAGACTGAACGAACAGTTCCCTGGACATTGGATTGGTCGGTGTGGATCAATAGAATGACCGGCCAGGTCTCCAGATTTAACACCAGTTGATTTTTTCTTTTGTGATTACATAAAGAGCTTAGTAATGAAGAGAAAATTGAGACTGTGGAGAGAACATTTTGTAGCATTCCCGGCGTGACTTTAGCACAGGCTTCAATGATACGGTTCTTTAAATGTTCCAAGTACTCCGGTTTCATCTGCCATTCTTATTACATTATTGTTCCATTAAATCCTTCTCATAATCTAATCTCACGCTATATCTACATAATCTATGTGGTTAAGTCTGAACCTGGGTCTCTGGCGTGCAAAGTAATACAGACTATTCAATAATAGTGCGTCAAAAGTTTCCATGGCAACCTGAGCAAGATGAGTGACAGAAAGGTGTAATAGCATTTAGATAGAAGCTACGTATCTTACAGAGCCACTTGGACAGACCGGCACTTCCAGATAAGCCCAGAAGCTCAGACTCTTTATCTACTACATAGCGAGACAAGTTCATTATGTAAGAGGGATGACTTCCGGGGAGTTCTAGAAGTTTGTCAGCCACTTGATCTACATCGAGTGATTCAGAATCTACACTTAGGAGTTCTTGATCGTCTTTTTGATGCCCACATTGGCTAATACAGTAGACTTTTATCATCGGACGCGATATGAGAGAGATGGCATTCTGTGTTGCCGTAGGCGACGACTCTATGGGACCGAAGGGGCTAAGCCCCTCAAAAATTTCACACATGGTGACGGGTTCCTCCAATATTCTCAAGTATTAATAGTAATAAGTAATAAGTAGAGCTAGGACAAGTCTCCACTGAAGAGAAAAATCAACTCACCTACGACGCCTATAGCTAACCCTTAAATTGACAAATTGACAAAGGTGCTTCTGATATATTCTTCTGCCTCCAATTTGTCACTTTACTAAGGATGTTTAATTCACTACATTTGTGCAAATGTTTAATGAGTAGAAGATGATTAAAAGTCCAAATTATACAAAACATTTTGGGGAGCTGCCAAAATGGAAATGATATTCAAGAGGTCCGTGACAATCAAAAGGTTGGAAACCATTGTTCTACCCATAGGTCTATTCTTATAAACATAATATAGGTTATGCATACATACATACATACATACATACATACATACATACATACATACATACATACATACATACATACATACATACATACATCTTTTTAATATGTTAAGCATGCTTTTAGGACTCTGCTGAAAGCATAAGTGGAGTTCTTAAGAACATGGGAACGAATTCTGCGTCAGATATTTGGAGGTACTATGAGAATAAGAATGAATGGAGAACTCTTAACTGCCTACAAAGCAGATATTGTCAATTTATTTAAAAACAGCAGCATAGGCCTACTTGTTGACCGGGTACGTTCTGAGAAGAGGTTTGTCAAGAAAATCTTTTACATAAATCCAAGGAGAAAGGCAGACTAAGAAAATGTGGACTAATGATGTGCAAAAATCTTAAGAAGGACAAGAGTAAAAAATGTGAAGATAGGGAAAAATGAAACTGCTCTAAAGGATGAGATGTTTTGAGAGTTGTAAACGAGGAATACTGATAGTAAATCGTAAATAAATAGAAAATGAATGAATAAATAAATAAATAAATAATATTATAGTTTTTCAGCTTTAATAATGGGCAGAAGTGGATATACATTGTATCATTCAGTAAATCTCTGAGATTACTTACAGTAGTGTTGTCAAGCGATCAAGGACGGGTCACAAGCTCTCCTTACTTGTACGTCTAGCCAGCCGGTAGCGATAATTCAATTTCGAGACACGTGACTAGCGATAGTTTTCATATTTTGGGGTCACGCTATGAGATCCAAGCTGATGGCTTTAGATAAAAAAGGCCAGGGTTTGATCCCGGTATTAACTGTACTATGACATTTGTGGATTATAGTTGGAGGGGAAGATAAATCTCGAGCATTTAGGCCATTCATACGGAGAAAATTCGGTAGTAAACTCTACCTGGAGCCTTCTCATTCAGGGGTCCTTCCTAAGGGGAATATTAAAGAATTTTATAGCTTTTAAAAATTCTGAACTCGACAACTTCGCACCCAGTGACAAGCCGGTAACCACGAGATCACCGAGGACGACACAACTGTGAGGGAAGGTTTATTAGAATAATTTTGTAATAGATAATTCTGCATTAAACTTCAATTTTAAGTTACGGAGGCTGCAAAATGATGAAACGAGAATGACGGATCAATGGTAGAATGATAATGATAGGGTATATTCACCTACTCGGAGAAAATATACCTTCAGACATTAGATACACTATAAATGTCGCAGAAGCTCCCCGTGAATAAATGTGAGATCTTCTTTCTGGGCAACTATAAGACAAATGTTAGCTTCAGCTTCACTCATTTCCGTGGCTATTTGAAAGGACAATAAATCTTGTGACCTCTGTCATTGGTTCAATAGCATTTATCCTTCTCCCATCTTCTGCCAGAAATGTTTACGCCGCCCCTCAGGCATTATGGAACACACTATAGTATCGTGATTTACATAGAGATGGTATCTATTTAAGGAGGCTACAGAATGGAGAGGTGTTCCTCGCGGACTCCTTCTGACCTGGGTTTTGTGTAACTGAATCGATAGATGGCATCAAATAGTGAATCATGACAGCTACAGTAAAGCGATCTTCAGGTCATATAAAATACAGCAGGACGTAGTAATGTGCTTTGCATGAAGATGACATCGATCTGAGGAGGCTGCAGAGCTCTCAGGAGGATGGAGGGGTGTTCATCGCAGAGTTCATTATACATGAGTGTTGTGTAGCAGAATCGACAGATGGTACCAAACAGTGAATCACGATACTTACAGGAATGCGGTCCTCAGTGGACCTATTTATTGTAGCCCATTCAAAAACATCCCACACAGCCCATAACTTTGCCCGAAGTTCCTTCAACCTGACTTCGTACAGAAAAAAGAATCTTCTATTTGGGCCATAGAACTGGGAACAGCGACGCTTTCATGTGCAGAGATTTTCAGCGTCGAAATTCAACGTGGGTGACCAATTTTGCTTGAGCCCTCTATCAAGGAGATAGCTCTTTTACGTGCTGTAAATCTGCCGAAAAAAGATCCATAGATTTGCTGCATTTTCAAAGGAATCCATGCTAAGGAATATATTGCCCTTAAAATTCATCCTCCTCGACCGGATTCAAACCGGGGAAGCTCGGATTCATCGTGCAACCACCGAGCAGGAAAAACCCAGGTAAGGCAATAAGCTACGGCTGAGATCCTATCTATACATCTTCTATAAATAGGAGTTGTGATATTATTGGTTATTTGTAAACAGCCAATTAC
This sequence comes from Periplaneta americana, assembly GCF_040183065.1. Taxonomy (NCBI): domain Eukaryota; kingdom Metazoa; phylum Arthropoda; class Insecta; order Blattodea; family Blattidae; genus Periplaneta; species Periplaneta americana. The sequence continues at coordinate 102,238,022 of NC_091133.1, read as the reverse complement.
ATTTTCTTTAACCCTATCAAAGACCTCACGTCAATTTAATGAAATGACAGGTTGGGGGAGGGGGTGGCATCAGAGTGCAATCACCCGAGCCCTTCACTTATCACAACTGTTGAGAAGGTCGCCTAGCAAACAATCTACTTAAGCTGTTTGATGGTCATTTCTCTGTGGAACGTGGCTGAACTTCATTCTGGTTACCATGGTAACTTTCGTACGTGTATAAACTGTGACAGTTACATTATGTGAGCTTTACTACATTTCCACACACTAATCTATTGTATTGTTTCTTTCAACGTGTAGATTATTTGTAATGCTTTGTTCAACTAAACTGAACTGAAGCGACATCGTAAAGATGATTTAATTGATTCGCCCATAACGAACCAGCGATTCCTGTTAATCATGAATTAGCCTCAGCACGAAATCCTACGGATTACTTATCTTGAGATACATTAAGTCAATCCACTTCCCCGCGAAAGAATATTCGTGAAATGTTTCACAAATTCTTTTTTAAACACTTGGTATCTCTAACGAAATAAAAATCTGTCAAAGTATGTATTTAAAAATCCAGAAAAGTATGATGCTACGAATAACGTACAAGAAAATCAACACTTCAGCAAACATAAGAAAGACAGAATATTATATCACGCAGAGAAAAGAGCAGAATTAAAAAGTGAGACAAAAGAGCACTAGAAATAGTTGAAATACAAAACAGGTGCGAAAAACAGAAACAAAACGAACTGGAAGCAAAAGTTCTAAAAAAAAGTTTGAATTCGAACAATATTAATGTGGAGCAGAAAGAAATCCCATAAAAACAGTTTAAATGAGAAGCTGAAAGAACTAAAGCAATTGAAATGCGAAGCAAATGAATAAAAGCAAAAAGAGTAAGAATGCGAAGCAAACTGAAGTATGAACAGTATGAACAGTATGAATGCGAAGCAGAAAAAAGAAAAGCCTGAACAATATGAATGTGGAGCAGACAAAAATACTACAAAAGTAGTTTAAATGCGAAGCAGAAAGAACGAATGCAATTGAAATATGAAGCAGACAGAAGAAAGCAAAAAGAGTAAAATGTGAAGCAAACTGAAATTCTACAAAAATAGTTTAAATAGAAAGAACAGAAGCAATAAGGAATGTGTAGTATATAAAAGAAAAGAAAAAAAAAGTACGAATGCGAAGCAAAAAAAAAAGAAAAGCATATATAATATGAATGTTTAACAGACAAAAATCCTACAAAAATGTGAAACAGAAAGAACGAATGCAATTGAAATACGAATCAGAAAGTACGAATGCAATTAAAATGCGAAGCAGACAGAAGAAAAGCAAAAAGAGTAAGCTGCGAAGCAGATTGAAGTTCTACAAAAACAGACAAGAGAAAGAACAGAAGCAATACTGAATACGTAAAACACAAAGAAAAGAAAAAACAGTATGAATGTGGATAGACAAGTAGTTTAAATTTCAATCAGATAAGAGTTCTACAAAAATAGTTTAACTGCGAAGCAGAAAGAAGAGAAGGAACTGAAATGCGAATCAAAGGAAAATAAAAGAATAAGGTTGCGAAGCACACAAGTTCTACAAAAACTGTTACAAGCACAAAGAGAAAAATGCGAAGCAGAAAAAACTTCTACAAAAAAAATTGGTTAAATGCAAAGCATGCCAGAACCAATGAAATGCGAAGCATAAAAAAGGAAAGCAAAGAGAGTAAGAAAGCGAAGCAGATAGAAGATCTACAAAGAAGTTGGAATGCGAAGCAGAAAGAACAGAAACAACAATGAAATGCGCAGCAGACGATAGAAAAGTAAAAAGAATAGTATGAGTGCGAAACAGGCGAGGAAAATCAAACAGTAAGAATGCGAAGCAGAAGTAAGTTTTACAAAAAAAAAAAAAAAAAGTTAACTGAGAAGCAGAAAAATAGAAGCAATTGAAATGCGAAACAGATAAAGAAAAACAAAAAGAGTAAGAATGCGAAACAGACGGGACAAATAAAATTAATGCAGTATGAAGGGTAATCAGATAGAAGATCTGTAAAAGTATTTAAATGCGAAGCAGAAGGAACAGAAGAAATTAAAATGCGATGCAGACAAAAAATAATAAATCAAATGCAAAGGAGAAGCAAGTTCTATAAAGAAGTTTGAATGAGAAGTAGAAAGAAGCAATATTGAAACATGAAGTTGACAAAAATAAAAGTTAAAAAAAAAAGTTGCAATACTAAGGAGACACACAACGAATAATCTTAGAAGAAACATTTGAAATATGAAGCAAACAAAAGAGAACCATACACAGCTGAAATATGAAGCAGGCTGAGGAACAAAATAAACAACGA